>NC_134495.1:36824016-36882399 GCF_040206685.1 Ascaphus truei
GGTACACAGGCCACGGGAGGGGTCTGTCACCCTCACAGGGGCTTCTTCTGGGGTACACAGGCCACAGGAGGGGTCTGTCAGCCACACAGACTTTCTCAGTTTCCCTGAGATAAACCGTGCTGTTCACCTGTCACAAACCCTCAGTACTTACAGAGAGCTTTTACACTCCAGTAAGTCAGAATCACCTGCCCAGTATTATCCAATATACCGGCAGACTGGTCCATGCTCCGGGTACATTTATTACCTGTATATTACTGCTACGCTCTTTACATTAATATCAACCCCTTTTTTGACACTGGCAATCATAGATCTCTCCAGGGCAACACAGAATAACACATCAGTCAGAACAAACATTTCTTAGTCTCCTGATTTCCCTGGATTTGATAACAAACCTAAGAAATGTTATAACCGCTCACAGGAATACAATACATAATTTCCTACTCTAGGAGTGAGCCAGATACTTACTGGCAAATTTTCTATCTGAACTATTAAGGTCCTAATTAGCATTGATATGTCTAATTAGCCTTAGTAAAGGTCTATTATCTATCTGTATCGTTTAGACTGGTATTTCTCCAGTTTAGTTGCAATAGCCCAATACAAATCGGCAACACAACAGCAATCAGCTTTTGTGTGTTATAATTAGGCACAATAATCAAAGTTTATGTTTAAGGCAGCGGTTCTATCGTGAGACAATATTGTAGTCATTACTGTTGATATATTACATATTTGCTGGCCGCACACAGACTTTTGAGACTCATTTGCATTTTTAAGTTATTTTAACGTTTGAGAGTACAATTTTCACTATATTCTGTATTAAAAAGTTTTTTAAAATGTACATACAGATACCCTATATGTTCAAAGGACCTGTTCTTACATATTAACCCACCCGGTACTCCAGCTTGTAAACATAGGCCCAAAATGTGATGTGATTAATAAACATACTCACCACCGGGCCTGTGTTTGAGATAGGAGGGCACCCAATAAAAGGATATTTTCCCTCCCCTCTCCCTTTTGTGATAACAATATATCACCCACACCAAATAGGCCACACACGGCCGTAAACCCCACAGTGCCTTCCAACACAATGCCCACACCCTGATGGGATTTCCCCCTCTACTGAGGTGCTCCTGGGCACCCGACCACCCTGGTGTCCACAAGAGTCTACCCACCCAATGTGTGCGACAGCGCTACCCACAACTAGAGTGTGATTTGTTGGTGCACTTGGAGATGTGGTGATACCTGCTGGGTGCTTCAGCACTCGGTAGCGCCGACTGAAGACAAGAGGGGCCGTCCGGTCCCACGCCGTCGTCGTCAGCGATGAGTCCACCTCGGATGCTAGTAGATTTCCTAAATGAAGCCTATGGTCTAGCGTAAGACGAGGGTGAACTCTGGGCTAAGTACTATGCCCGCTGCCAGAAGGAAGCAGAAGAGCTGTCGGCATTCGTTCACCGCATACAACTGGTGCTGGGGTCGCTACTCACTCGCAACCTTATCTCCGCCCCTGACATGGATGAAGCCCGACGTAAACAGTTCCTCCGGGGGTCGAGCCCAAACCACACTATAGCCAATATGATCCGATGTAATCTTATGCAAGGGAGTCCTCCCACGTTTACGGGGTTATTGAGTCAAGTGAAGGTACAGGATGTACACAGTCAGTTTCACGGCTCCAAGAAAACAAAGGAGCCCCACAAGGAAGAATCAAAAGGGGCGTCGGCTCCAAAAGTAAGGAGACCAAAAGTGTCAAGGACATTCCTTCTTCCTCGGCACTGGTTCCTGTACACCAGGTGCCTAGGAGATCGGATTCTTATCCGAACCGCGATGCCTACAGTGAAAATCGCTGTTACAGCTGTGGCCAAGGAGGTCACTATGCTAAAGACTGTTCCAAGTCCGAGACACCCCAACCCAAGACCATGACCTGCAAAGCAAAGTTGACAGAACCATCCTCCCCGTTGTCAGAGAGCGTCCCCGCTCCCCGCCCTGAGGAAGCCCCTCAGCCTGATGGCTGCAGCCGAGTGGGGCCAGCCACAATCATACGAGTGCTTGTGGAAGGTATCTATTCGTCGGCCTTGCTGGATACTGGGTCCCAGGTGACTATTATCTATCGGCCCTTCTACGATCAGCACTTAAGTCATCTGCCCTTACAGTCGGCGGAGAAGATGAAGCTGTGGGGTCTCAGCAATGAGGATTACCTCATCGACAGAGTGGTGAAAGTACGGCTAGATATACTGCAGCTGAACACTAGCAAGTCCCATATCATGGATGTAGAATAATTTTGGGGATCAACACCTATGTGGTGCGGGAAGTAATCCGGGCATACCTTCAGGAAGCTGGAGAACTACCCCTGTCCTCCTTACTGATCAATCTGGTGCGCAAAGAAGAGTGCTACAAGGTCACGAAGCTAGAGGAGTATGGTGACATTTTCATTCTAGAAAAGGAGTGAACCGAGGTTCCACAAGGGGGGGTACGACACATGGCCACAACAAGACCTCTACAGAGGATACAAGATGGTCCCGGAAATACGGGAATGGAGGTCCTCCATCCCCGAAGAAGATTACAGTGACCGTCCAGAATATCTCCCCTTACCCAGTGTCATTCAAAATAAGTCAGCGACTGGGTCGGATATAACCGGTCACACCCGTAGAGACTATGGTGCATGTAAATGCTGCTACTGTGCAAGAAAAGGCCGAAAGATTACAGTTTGATTTTGGGGAATCGACCCTGTCAGAAGACTTGGCTGAGTGCCAAGCTGGAGGAACACCGGGAGGTGTTATCCACTAGTGAGATGGACGTAGGGTGTAGCCGAAACGCCCAGCATACGATCCGGATGAAGGATACCACGCCATTCTGGGAGCGGTCCCGACATATCGCCCCCAGGGATGTGGAGGATGTGAGAGACGTTTTGAAGGAGATGGAGATGGCAGGCATAGTGACCGAGTCACGCAACCCCTATGCCTCACCGATTTGTAGTGGTGTGCAAGAAAAATGGGTCCGTCCACCTGTGTGTAGACTACCGGACCCTGAACCAACATACCGTCCCTGATCAGTACACTCTGCCGCGGATCGAAGAGATCTTTAATGCACTGACCGGAAGCCAGTGGTTCAGCGTGCTGGACCTGAGATCTGAGTACTACCTGACGAAGCAGTGTGCGAAACGCGTAGAGTTATTCGAGAGAATCTGCACACTGAAGGACTGGCAATTCACCGCTGACACCAGACCCATTCTGGCTTCCCGCCCTCACCCGTGACGCGAAAGCGGAAGTGACGCGACGGCAGAGACTGATGCGGAAATACACCGGGAGGCGCAAGTGAAGCACCGGGTAGCAGCTCTACACTTTACCACCCTTCTATCGGCGGTTCTCTCCACCACCCATCTCATTTATGGAAAATGTGAGTTTCCTTTACCATTTGTGACGAATACATTATTTACAGTTCAAAATGTATGCACTATTGTGGTTTCCTTTATTTGCATATCAATCACTCCACTGAGGGGTATCCTGATTCCAGCTACATAAAGGGCTCCAGTCAGAGAGAGATGGATCTCTGACATGCAATAACCTACTACGACTTTTGTGAGTTCAATTCCTATTATTGATTGTCATTTTAGCAGTGATCTACCATCTGCACTATATATTTTCTATTTTTTACATATCACGATCCTCCCCTGCGCTCCTCCTCAACTCCAAGAAAAGAAAATTCTACATCCTGGGACTTGGAACTGTCCCATCAGAGGAAGTTGAGCTGCTCTTTTACACTATATATTTATAATTCACTTTTTGGTGTAAGGTTTATTTGTGTATTAACAGGTGTGTCACTCATTACACCAATTTATTATCACTTGGGAAGCGCCCAGTCCATCCACTCTCCCCACTCCCCTACCTTTTGTCACATACTACCAGGTAACCATGGGCTCCGAAGACCAGGAGAAGACGGCGTTTGTCTGCCCCCCCGGCTTCTATCAGTTAACCAGGGTGCCCCAAGGCATTTGTGGTGCCCCAGCAACTCTCCAGCGGCTGATGGAGAAGACCATTGGGGATATGAATCCTGTGAGTGCCTAGTCTATCTCGATGACATATTCGTGTTCGGACGAACCCTCGAAGAGCACGAGGAACGCCTCTTAAAGGTGTTAGATAGGCTGGGCAAAGAAGGCCTAAAGTTGTCCTTGGACAAGTGTCGGTTCTGCCGAACGTCCGTCACCTACGTGGGTCACATCACGTCCGGCGACGGAGTGGCTACTGACCCCGCCAAGGTCGAAGCTGTGGTGAACTGGCTGAGACCCAAAAATGTGATGGAGCTACGCTCCTTTATGGGGTTCTGTGGGTATTATCGTTGGTTTGTAGAAGGATACTCTAGCCAGGCCAAGGCACTCAACAACCTACTAAAAATCTGTCTTGAGGAACCTTGGCAGAAGGCCGCTTCTCCGCGAGCACCCTTCGGCGACTAGTGGACGTCTGCCTGCGAAAAGGCCTTTATAGGACTCAAGAAAAGCCTAATGGAAGCCCCAGTCCTGGCCTACTCCGATCCGGAAAAACCATACGTCCTGCATGTGGATGTCAGTTTCAAGGAACTGGGAGCCGTTCTGCATCAAAAGTATCTGGCTGGCCTTCGCCCAGTGGCATATGTGAGTCGAAGTCTGACCCAAGTGAACAGAACTAGCCCATCATAAGCTTGAGTTCTTAGCCCTCAAGTGGGCAGTAGTGGAGAAACTCCACGATTATCTATACGGTGTTCCCTTCGAAGTAAGCACGGACAACAATCTGTTGACGTATATTCTAACGTCCGCCAAGCTGGACGCCACCGGCCATCGATGGCTAGCAGCACTGTCAAATGATCAGTTCACCTTGAAATACAAGCTGGGACCTTTAAATATAGGAGCTGATTCTCTATCCAGGAGACCTGGACTGAGTGTGAAGCAAGACGACGGCCCCTGGGAAGAAATCCCTGGGCCTGGGATCCGGACAATGTGCTCCACGGCTGCCATACTGGAAGATAAAATAGCGTTCTCTGAACTTAGAGTAGCAGATTCTTTGGGATGCTGTCCCCAGGCACTCCCTGACGCCTATTGTCACCCAGATGGCCTGGAAATCCAGATAGAGAAGGCCCGCTCTATCGGGTCTTCCCCTATCACAATCATCCAGACCGACGACAGCTGGTTCTGTCATGAGGTAAGCAATAACATGTATTACGATCCCTGCATGATGATCACGGACACCTGGGAGTGGATAAGACCTTCAGGTTAGTAAGAGACTGATTCTTCTTGCCCAAGATGCGAGAGTCTGTAGAGCGGCATTGCCGGAAATGCCTGAGATGGATCCAGAGGAAGGCACTGCCCACTCTAGCAGCCCCAACGGGCCATCAAAAAGCTCAGGTCCCAAGGACCTCATGTGCATGGACTTCTTGTGCATCGAACCAGATTCAGGAGGTATTGAGAACGTGCTGGTGGCGACCAACCACTATACGTGGTACGCCCAAGCGTTCCTTACCAAAGACCAAAAGGCGATAACGATGGCTAAAGTACGGTGGGAGAAATACTTAGTCCACTACGGCCTTCCGAATCGGATGCACTCTGACCAATGTAGAGATTTTGAGAGTAAGCTCATCAAGGAGCTACTTAGGTTGCTCAATATCCAGAAGCTAAGAACCACTCCGTACCATCCCGAGGGAGATGCTCTGCCAGAGAGGTTCAATTAAACACAGCTCGACATGTTAGGCACCCTAAAAGGCTTTCAAAAGACCGAGTGGAGCAAGCACATGGAAGCGTTGGTGCATGCATTCAATTGCACCCAACATGAATCCACGAGGTACACTCAGTACTTTATGATGTTCGGGCGAGAGGTACGGCTGCCTGTGGACATCCGTCTTTGGGTGTCTACTGATGGGGTACCTAATACGGCACATTTCAAGTATGTACGCACGTTGCCGGCTGGCTTGAAGGTGCTGTATCAATTAACGGAAAAGGCCTGGGCTCATCTGAACGCCAACAATAAGCGACGGTGTGACCACACTAATGCCCGGGGATGCCGTTCTCCTACGAAACCCAGGAATCCACGGCAAACACAAGTAGGCTGACCGCTGGCGCGACAGGGTATTTGAAGTCGAGACCCAGATGCCAGGCCTCCCTGTCTATCGCATAAGAGACACCAATGGTCGGGTAAAGGTCTGGCACAGAAACCATTTTTTGCCCATCCCAAAAGTGGGAGAGAGTGACTCTGAATCAGAGACTTTAATATCAGCTAGTGAGTCAGAAAAGTTCCCTGAGACTCCCGTTTCAGAAATCAAGTCCAGTCAAGATCCTTTGGAAGGGACCTCCGCTGGTTCCAATGGAGACACACAGAAGCAGTGACACACACACAGAACCAGTGACACATACACACACACAGAACCAGTGACACACACACAGAATCAGTGACACACACACAGAACCAGTGACACACACACACACACACACAGAACCAGTGACACACACACACAGAACCAGTGACACATACACACAGAACCAGTAACACACACAGAACCAGTGACACACACACACAGAACCAGTGACACACACACACAGAACCAGTGACACACACACACACACACAAAACCAGTGACACACACACATAACCAGTGACACACAGACACACAGAACCAGTGACACACACACATGGAACCAGTAACACACACACACACACACACAGAACCAGTGACACACACACACACACAGAACCAGTGACACACACACAAACACACACAAAGCCAGTGACACACACACACACAGAGCCAGTGACACACACACTCACACACTCTCTCTCTCTGTGTCCTACCGTATTTCATCCCGATTCTATTGGCCAGGGATGCATAGTGATATTGCTAAGTTATGTGCGGCATGTCCGGAGTGCCAGCTAACTAGTCCGAAGGGACAAAAACCAGCCCCTTTGGTTCCTCTACCCTTGGAGTCAGTTCCCTTTGAGAGGGTTGGGGTAGACTTTGTAGGACCTGTAGAACCTTCGGCGAAAGGACACAGGTTTATTCTTGTAATAGTATGTATAGGAACCAAATCCAGAGAATGGTGCTCAGTTGAACAAGGGAACACATATATCCATAAATGCTTGAATAATAATGTTGTAGGTTTCTGATGAACTTCAATAAAGAATAGTGAGACTAAAGACCCGATGCATAGAAATTCCTATTGGGGTAAATAATGAAACAGTCCATATAGTGGTATTAGAATATAAGTCCTGTATGAATATACCACTAATAAGGTCCCCCTGGAATAGCATCTATTGTAACGGTCTGAACTCCCCAACCATAAAGAGAGAAGAAATAGTACTCACATTAGTAGCAGTCCATTTGTTGCGTGCATCACTCAAGTGGTTCATTTGCGTGTCACCACGTATACCATGGAATAAAGGTATTTTTTACCTCACTTTTGCTGGTGTCTAGCCCCCATTTCTTGCAGCTGTGCTCCGTTTTTGGTTCTTATGGACAATTTCTTCTTATTCTTGTAATAGTTGATTATGCAACAAGATATCCTGAGGCGTTCCCCCTGAGTACAGCAACGGCGAAGCAAGTAGCCAACAAGTTGTTGGAGCTGTTCTCACGGGTTGGACTTCCCCAGGTTATGTTGACAGACCAAGGTACAAATTTTATGGCTAAACTGATGCAGGATGTTTTAAAATTACTAGAGGTCAAGTCTGTTTGGACATCGGTCTACCATCCACAGACTGACGGATTGGTGGAAAGATTTAACCGAACTCTAAAAGGGATGCTGAGGAAATTTGTAGATTCAGAGAAGAGAGCCTGGGATGAACTTCTCCCTTTTCTGCTGTTGGCAGTGCGGGAAGTTCCCCAGGCCTCCACGGGATTCTCTCCATTTGAACTGCTGTATGGCCGCCAACCCCAGGGTATTTTAGACCTCCTAAAGGAGTCCTGGGAGGAACAGTGGTCCCCTTCTAAGAATACCCTGCAATATGTATTGGACCTTAGGAAGCACCTAGATGTGGTCGGGCATTTTGCTAGGGAGAATCAGCCTAGGACAGTCAGGAGAGACATTACAATCAAAATGCTCGTATGAGAGTGTTTCACCCAGGAGACCAGGTGATGTTATTGTTACCCAGTTGTGAGAGCAAACTCCCTGGTCAAATGGCAGGGCCCATTCGAAGTACTCCGCCGCACGGGTGATGTGGATTACGAGATCGCTCAACCAGGGTCCAGGAAGGGTAAACAAATTTACCATGTGAACTTGCTGAAACCCTGGAAGATGCAGCGGTCTCTATTCATCCACCCGGTGGAGGAGGAAACAGACTTGGGTCCTCAGCCCCCACGGGAGAACATTGTGGGTGACGATAAAATCCCAATGGGTAGACAGTTGTTCTCTGAACAAAAAGGGGATTTGTTAGAAATAATTACACAATTCCATGATGTTTTTTCTGATTTGCCAGGGCAAACTAAGTTAATTTCACATGTGATCGAGACAGCACCTGGGGTAAAAGTATGTTCCCGTCCTTATAGGTTGCCTGAAAGTCGTAGGGCCCTGGTAGAGAAGGAGGTACAAGAAATGTTACATTTAGGAGTGATTGAGGAATCATGCAGTGAGTGGTGTAGTCCACTAGTTATGGTCCCTAAACCAGATGGGAAGGTAAGATTTTGTGTGGACCTCCGAAAGGTCAATGCGGTATCCAAGTTTGACGCATATCCGATGCCAAGGGTGGACGAGTTAATTGACGCCCTTGGTAACGCGGAATATATATCCACGCTGGACTTAACAAAAGGATACTGGCAAATTCCTTTAGAGGAAAAGTCTAAGTGCAAAACAGCCTTTGCCATGGGTTTATACCAGTTTGTGACAATGCCATTTGGACTGCATGGAGCCCCAGCCACATTTCAGAGACTCATGGATAAAGTGCTGAGACCCCATAGGGCTTATGCCGCAGCCTACCTAGATGGCATTGTCATTTATAGTAAACACTGGCAGGCCCATCTAAATAGGCTGAAAGCAGTCCTCAAATCTCTAAGAGAGGCAGGGCTCACAGCCAACCCTAAGAAATGTGCCTTAGGTAAGGCGGAAACCAAATACTTAGGGTATGCAGTGGGAGGTGGAAAAGTAAGGCCACTAGCCGACAAGGTTGTTGCCCTGAAAGAAGTTCCGACCCCCCAAACAAAAACGCAGGTACACTCTCTGCTGGGTTTAGCAGGGTACTACCGGCGGTTCATCCCCAGCTACTCGGAAGTTGCAGCCCCATTTACGGACCTCACAAAAAAGTGTGCCCCTACACAAGTGGTATGGTCAAGGGAGTGTCAGAGAGCCTTTGAGTACATAAAAAGGTGTCTATCAGAGGGTCCCGTCCTTAGAAGCCCAGACTTCAACAGGCCTTTTGTAGTGCAAACCGATGCATCAGAGATAGGCCTAGGGGCATTGTTGTCACAACAGTTTGAGGGAGTGGAACATCGATCCTTTTTCTGAGTAGGAAATTGTTCCCGAGGGAAAAAAACTACTCAGTGATTGAGAAGGAGTGCCTCGTAGTAAAGTGGGCAATCGAGGCTTTGAGGCATTACCTGGCAGGAGTCCATTTTACTCTGGTGACGGACCATGCTCCATTAAAGTGGTTAAATAGTATGAAGGACTCCACTGCTAGATTGACCAGGTGGTATATGGCCCTCCAACCCTTCTCATTTGAGATTCAGCACAGGCCGGGAAAAGAAAATGCAAATGCTGACTTCTTTTCTAGAGAAGGGGTGGATGATCGGGCTTCAGCCGTGCGTGGCCCCAGCCACACACTAACAGGGGAGGAATGTGACAGGGTGAATGAACGTCACCAGCCATATACCTGGCAAACCTATGTTTAGGCTTGCAGTGCAGCAGTGACGAGGTTACGTTTCAGTTTAGAAGGGTTACTTAATTAGTCTGACCCCAGCTGCATAATCAATGTGTTTAAATACCCCCAAGCTGTACACACATGCAGGCTAGCTGGTCAGGAGACAGGACTGAAATACTGAAGAGATTACTGCTATACGGTCTGTTTTTCAAAGTACGTGTGATGAAGTGTCTGTGTCCTGCATGCTGAAGAGAAGCTGCCTTGTTTTCTATGCTGAAGAGAAGCTATTTTGTTTTTGTCTGCTGAAGAGAAGCTATTTTGTTTTTGTGTGCTGTATATTTTTAAGGCTCAATAAAGAAGCCTTATCAAGAGAACACGAGAATACCTACCTTTCACTCTGGAGCATGTGGGGGGGGAGCCATCTTGACTGGCAGCAGGCCCCTCACTTCCGGCTCTCACTGCTGAAGCTCTGTTGTCACTAACCCTGCCCCCACACTCTGCAGATAACCCCGCCCCCACCCTCTGCAGTCAGACCCCGCCCCCACCCTCTGCAGTCATCCCGGCCTCTGCTCTCCTCCCTGCCTGCATTCTGTGCTCTCTGCTGCCCCCCCTGCTCTGATGGCTAAAACCAGAACAGCCATAAAAACACCGGGACATTTTAAAGAATGCGGGGCAGCCGGGACAGCCATTAAAAAACCGGGACAGCCATTAAAAAAACGGGACTGTCCCGGCTAAACCGGGACACCTGGTCACCCTAATATTAAGGTTAGGCGGGGATATTAGGGTTAGGCTGGCATATTAGGGTTAGGCTGGTATATTAGGGTTAGGCTGGCAGATTAGGGTTAGGATGGCAGATTAGGGTTAGGATGGCAGATTAGGGTTAGGCTGGCATATTAGGGTTAGGGTGGCATGTTAGGGTTAGGGTGGCATATTAGGGTTAGGCTGGTATATTAGGGTTAGGCTGGCAGATTAGGGTTAGGGTGGCATGTTAGGGTTAGGCTGGCATGTTATGGTTAGGCTGGCATGTTAGGGTTAGGCTGGTATATTAGGGTTAGGCTGGTATATTAGGGTTAGGCTGGCAGATTAGGGTTAGGCTGGCATATTAGGGTTAGGCTGGCATGTTAGGGTTAGGCTGGCATGTTAGGGTTAGGCTGGCATGTTAGGGTTAGACTGACATGTTAGGGTTAGGCTGGCATTTTAGGGTTAGACTGGCATGTTAGGGTTAGGCTGGCAGATTAAGGTTAGGGTGGCATATTAGGGTCAGGCTGGCATGTTAGGGTTAGGCTGGCATATTAGGGTTAGGCTGGTATATTAGCGTTAGGCTGGCATGTTAGGGTTAGGCTGGCATGTTAGGGTTAGGCTGGCATGTTAGGGTTAGGCTGGCATGTTAGGGTTAGGCGGGTATATTAGGGTTAGGATGGCAGATTAGGGTTAGACTGGCATGTTTGGGTTAAGATGGCATGTTAGGGTTAGACTGGCATGTTAGGGTTAGGCTGGTATGTTAGGGTTAGGCTGGCATGTTAGGGTTAGGCTGGCATGTTAGGGTTAGACTGGCATGTTAGGCTGCCATGTTAGGGTTAGGCTGGCATGTTAGGGTTAGACTGGCATGTTAGGGTTAGGCTGGTATGTTAGGGTTAGGCTGGCATGTTAGGGTTAGGCTGGCATGTTAGGGTTAGACTGGCATGTTAGGCTGGCATGTTAGGGTTAGGCTGGCATGTTAGGGTTAGACTGGCATATTAGGGTTAGGCTGGCAGATTAGGGTTAGGCTGGTATATTAGGGTTAGGCTGGCATGTTCGGGTTAGGCTGGCATGTTAGGGTTAGACTGGCATGTTAGGGTTAGGCTGGTATGTTAGGGTTAGGGTGGCATATTAGGGTTAGGCTGGCATGTTAGGGTTAGGCTGGCATATTAGGGTGAGGCTGGCAGATTAGGGTTAGGCTGGTATATTAGGGTTAGGCTGGCATGTTCGGGTTAGGCTGGTATGTTAGGGTTAGACTGGCATGTTAGGGTTAGGCTGGTATGTTAGGGTTAGGCTGGCATGTTAGGGTTAGACTGGCATGTTAGGGTTAGGCTGGTATGTTAGGGTTAGGCTGGCATGTTAGGGTTAGACTGGCATGTTAGGGTTAGGCTGGTATGTTAGGGTTAGGCTGGCATGTTAGGGTTAGGCTGGCATGTTAGGGTTAGACTGGCATGTTAGGCTGGCATGTTAGGGTTAGGCTGGCATGTTAGGGTTAGACTGGCATATTAGGGTAAGGGTTAATAACAAATAAACAAAGAAGCGCTCACATAAACTAATGATCTATCTAGAAATATTAAATAATTGAATGATGCTGCATGAATAAAGAACTGTTCCCAGTTCAAAAGATCAGAGTCCAAATACATCAGCGCATCTAAAAATAAAAAGAAGAGAAAAACAGAAAAAATACATATGGTGATGCACGTTCAAACAATCTTTAGACCAGGAAAACCGGTGAGATATGCACTTAACTTGCAGTGCCTGAACCGTGCCACTAAAAGGTTTATTTTCCTCCGCTCCCACCACCGACAGATAAACAGATTCGGAGCCTTTTAAAAGTTCAGCTTTTAGCTAAACAAATGACACTCATTTGTCACTCATATGACAGTAAACTTATACAAGACGCGGAGTTACAAGCACTGAATACAAATAGAACAGAGTTACTCAAATATAAACAAAAAAACAGGACATGATAATAATGTAGTATCTTTTATTACACAGGTCAATACTGAACATAGACAAATTGAAAAAAAAATATTGCAAAAACATCATCATATTCTGAAAGAGGACTCATTATTAAAAGAATATCTCATAGAGAGACCCAGAATAATATATACAAGTGTCATGGAACAGGTATACCCCTGTCTACATTTCTGTTCACCCCCCCCTTTTCCTCGCAGCCCTGCTTGTCAGCTTATTAGTGGCAGCTGTATGTGTTTGGCTCTGCACACAAAACACAGTGCCATTTCCCCCCTCCCAGCAGCTTGCTGTGTTAAAGATGCTACAGTATTGATACTTGTTGTAGCTCTCCCAGACACTCCTGTGAGTTGCCATGGCAGCCCCAGCCTTTCTCTCTAATGGGCTAGTCTGCTTTCTCCCCCTCTGCTCTGCCCACAGATGGTCTGTCCCCAGACTATCTTACTACCCAGTAGACATTGCTTTTTCCTTTCCACCATTTTCCCTGGATTCGTGAGTACCTTGCTGTAACCCCTGTAAGGTGCTGCAGAATTATCTTTTCACCTCCCTTTACTACTGAGCACACACAGAGATTTAGACCTACACCTCTACACAAGAAACTGTATTTACCTACTTTCCCCAAAATAAAGTAAGAAAAGAAACAGACCTTGTCGTGCTTGGAAAAGAGGGCGAGTTGACACTATCTGAGCTAAGTCATCACCACGTGACCCTCTGGCTTCTAGAATAACAAGAGCCACAAATCTTAAAAAGAAAATAGCACCCAGTATACCGAGAACGGGAAAACAAAAAGGTAGCTGGCTGGATACGGAGTTACCATCAGGCTTTCTCACGTGCGGCAAATGTATATATTGTAAATATGGATCCAACTTGTGATAGCAGGGCTTATCTATTTGATGCTATGCCCTTGCGGTCAACAATATGTTGGCCGCACAAAGAGATGCTTGAAACAACGCATCAGTGAGCAGTGTACAAACATCCTTAAGGGTCTATCTAGATATACGCATAATGTATCAAGCCATTTAAAACAATTCCTTTTCTGTAATCCGGGTGGCCTCATTTTTATGGGAATTGATCAAATAGAGCTAGTTATAAGGGGAGGAGATCTAGTTAAAAAAAATTCACAAAGGGAAACTATGTGGATACATAAATTAAAAAACTTAATCCCTATAGGGCTTAATGTGAACATAGATTTGGCGTGTTTCTTAACGTAAGTGTTTCAAATTTGTGAGATTCTTTAGAGATCTAATTTGGATATGTACTCTCCTTTCCTAGATAATCTCGGTTTCATTTTATGATCTCTGCTCTCCATATGTTTGTAAAGCTTTCAAATTCAACGTGCCCGAACGTTAGGCACGTACTATAACCCTTTTTGTCCTTTATGCCAGACCAATCGAATTCAAACAATATAAGATTGTTATGCCAAAAGTCAAATTACATTTACAAGATCAAACGATGAATTTATTCCGTTTTAATACCAATGCACCAATGATTTCGGGTTTATAATACAGTAACCACCGTGTAAATATATAGCTGTTTCAGAATTTCAGAAGGACAAAAATGTATCTCAATACAGACTGTGCATTGACAATGGATCTTTCATAGGGTGATCATTAAGAGAAATCAATCGTCATATGATTTAACACCATGAATCACAATTATTTGTTATTTGGAGTGATGTGCGATTTTTAACGAGGGATGTTTTGTATAGGACACTAACAATCTCTTTCTTGCATTGGATCCATGTGTATTCAAATATTACATATATATATATATTTGTAAACGTCTTAGTAAATGTTTGGTGTAATTTTCTACCTTTATGTGTGTTTTAGTATAGAAATGTTGTCCATTTTGTAGTCTCATATCCCGTTTTTATGATTTATTATGTTTGATTAAAGTGAATTGATTTTAGAAGTAGAGAGGGATATATTAAGCTGGGGCACAAGGACTTGCTACACACTACCCCTGACGAAGAAGGAACCACCTTCGAAACGCGTAGGGTTGCGACAGGACGACTTAGAGTGCAACACTCCAAACCGGAAGTGACGTGGAAACGCCAGCGGGAACGGTGGAACAGCGTCGCGGTCACCGGGGAGCAGGAGAAAGTTTGCGGACTGGCCGGGATCCTGTCTTACTCTGTCCTTATGAGTGTCATTTGTTTGGATAAAATCTGAACTTTTAAAAGGCTCAGAATCTGTTTATCTGTCGGTGGTGGGAGCGGAGGAAAAGAAACCTTTTAGTGGCACTTTTCAGGCACTGCAAGTTAAGTGCATATCTCACCGGTTTTCCTGGTCTAAATATTCTTTGAACGTGCATCACCATATGTATTTTTTCTGTTTTTCTCTTCTTTTTATTTTTAGATGTGCTGATGTATTTGGACTCTAGGGTAAGGTTTAGGCTGGTGTATTAGGGTTATGGTATGGGTTAGGCTGGTGTATTAGGGTTAGGCTGGTATTTCAGGGTTAGGCTGGTATATTAGGGTTATGGTATGGGTTAGGTGGGTATATTAGGGTTAGGCTGGTATTTCAGGGTTAGGCTGGTATATTAGGATTATGGTATAGGTTAGGTGGGTATATTAGGGTTATGTTGGTATATTAGGGTTGGGTTGTTATATTAGAGTAAGGCTCAGGGTGAGGATGGTATATGACGGTTAGGATCACAAAGCTCGCAGTCACCGTGTAAATAGCCTCTCTCACATATATGTGATGCTGGCAGTGTATGTATTGAAGTACATATACCGCAGGCTATGCATGTATGTGTGTGTGTTTCTGTATATATCTGTGTACGTATGGCCGGTCAGTATATACACCTGTGTGTGTCTGTTTGCCCAGATAAGATGATGATTCCGGATTCGGCTGCTCTCTGCGCTGTGTCCCCTCTCAGGGGTCTGACCCCAATATGCTGATTTCAGAGGCTCCACCGTTTGACCTCTGACTTTCTGATCCAGAGCTGCCATGACCTCTGATCTCCGACCCTTGCTGAGTAACTCCGGTCAGTATGTGCGAGAGTCTCTGCACCTTCCTTATGTGTTGATGTTATAGAATCAGGTATAGGGAGTGGGTATAAAATCGGGAATAGGGTGCCGGTATGGAAACAGGTATAGGGAGTGGGTATAGGATCAGGTATAGGGAGCGGTATAGAATCAGGTATAGGGAGCGGGTATAGAATCAGGTATAGGGAGAAGGTATAGAATCAGGTATAGGAAGCAGGTATAAGATCAGGTATAGGGAGCGGGAATAGAATAAGGTATAGGGAGCGGGTATAGAATCAGATATAGGGAGCGGGTAGAGAATCAGATATAGGGAGCGGGTATAGAATCAGATATAGGGAGCGGTATAGAATCAGGTATAGGGAGCGGTTATAGAATCAGGTATAGGGAGCGGGTATAGAATCAGGAATAGGGTGCTGGTATGGGAACAGGTATAGGGAGTAGGTATAGGATCAGGTATAGGGAGCTGGTATACTGCTGCGACACACTTTATTCGAGCAAATACCCAGTTTGTACCTGGCAGATACCTGGAATGCGCCGCTCCTCACCTCTGACAAGCCCCGTTGCGTTTGCCTTCCCAGCCTGGGTTCATGCCTGGCTGACGGGTGGCTGATCTGTTAAATGATAATGATTAGGATTTAATAGGCTGCAATGCTTCGCGTGTCTACCAGATGGCATAAATTCATGAATTGTAATGCAGTATATATATATACTGTGCAGTATTGCAGCAAGCGGGAATAAAATGCTTCAATCCCTGCCTGGAAAATAACGCAATGCACTCGGGCAGAAAACAGTCACAAACCTCAATACACCCGAGTATACCCGAATTCGTGGGACTAGCCGAGCTCGAATAAAGTGTGTCGCCAGTGTAGGATCTGGTATAGGGACAAGGTATAGAATCAGGTATAGGAAGCAGGTATAAGATCAGGTATAGGAAGCGGGTATAGAATCAGATATAGGGAGCGGGTATAGAATCAGGTATAGAGAGCGGGAATAGAATCAGATATAGGGAGCGGGTATAGAATCAGGTATAGGGAGTGGTTATAGGGAGCGGTTATAGGATCAGGAATAAGGGAGCGGGTATAGGGAGCAGAAAGGGATCCATATCAGGAACCGGAGCACAGCCTCACCAATGTGACATGGGACACGAAGAGTATTTTTCAAAGATTTATTAAATTAAAAGGACATGAAAACAAGGTCCTGACGCGCACGCATACTCTGACATGTTTCCCGCATAAGGAGCTTTTATCAAAGAGTCAGGTATAGGGAGTGTTATAGGGAGCGGGTATAGAATCAGGAATAAGGGAGCGGGTATAGTGAGCAGGTATAGAATCAGGTATAGGGAGCGTGTATAGGATCAGGTATAGGGAGCGGGTATAGGGTATAGGATCAGGTATAAGGGAGTGGGTATAGGATTAGGTATAAGGGAGAGGGTATAGGATCAAGTATTGGGAGCAGGTATAGGATCAGGTAGTGGGTATAGGATTAGGTATAAGGGAGCGGGTATAGGATCAGGGATAGGGAGTGGATATAGGATCAGGTATAGGGAGCGGGTGTAGGATCAGGTACGGGCTCAGATATAGGGAGAGGGTATAGGATCAAGTATAGGGAGCTAGTATAGGATCAGGTATAGGGAGCGGGTATAGGATCAAGTATAGGGAGCTGGTATAGGATCTGGTATAAGGGAGCGGGTAAACTATCATGGAACAAGAACAACATTTCTGCCTGACCCCCCTTCTGCTTGTCAGCTCCTTAAGTTCAGCTGCAGGCATTTGTTCCACATACACACACCGTGCCTGTGTGATGTATCAATATGTTGCCCTTTCTGCCTGTGAGCAGGTAGCCAGTGAGTTGCTACAGCAACCTCTGAGATTCTTCTCAGAATGGGCTATTCTGCCCTCCCCTCTTGTTTGTTTCCAGATAGTCTGTCCCAAGACTATTCCTGCTACCCAGAATTCCCTCACACTTCCTTTTACCTTCAACATTGGATGAGTGAGTACGTTTCTGTTAACTCTCTACTGGCAAGGCCTTATCCTTTTCACCTGCCCTTACTACAAAGCACCCACAGAGATACACTTTTCCAACACAAACATCTCCTCCCCAAGTGCCTGTTTTTATTGCTGCTTTCCTAAATAAAGTGGAGAAAATATACAGGACTTGTTGTGCTTTGGAAAGAGGGCTGAGTTGAAGCTAGCTGGGTTCATTCATACCCCCAGAAATGACCCTGGATCCAGAATAGTGAAAAGGAGGACCGTGTGTCTTGTAGATATACACAGGAACTGCTACTCATAACCCTTATGCTATACAGAATAGTCTCTGCACCCCAGGACAAGCAAGCAGCTTTACACTGCCAGACAGGGCAGCAGGCTTTATACCAAAGAGCACAGACTTTCTACAGCAAAAGCCTTACTAACAGCAAGCATCTTGCACTGCACACAGCCTGCAGCAGTACAGCTATCAGCTTACACTGCACACAGCCAGCAAACAACTTTGCACACAAGGCAGCAGCTTTGCAGAAAGACAGTTCATAGCACACAGAACTTTGATTGCCTTTTTCTGTTTGAGTTCACCCTCTGCACAGCTCCATAGTGAGGAGCTACCATCTCTCCTACCCCTGCGCACGTCCCCACGGCTAGCGCCATCAAGGGCCACGCTACCTGACACCCGCCAGGACACGGGTAAGAGCCACCGGACACCTGTGAGTACAGCCACCCCTACGCTGAACGCTGCAGGACACCGCTCGGCATCATCTGAGACAGTCGCCCATCGCTGATGCAGGTAACAGACCGCACGCCACACGCACTGGCTAAAGGCCTACACACACCTACAGCATGGCAGAACTCAGATCTTCACCAGACATCACGCAGGAGAGTGACCACTCAGACACAGAGACCACTGCGCAAATGCAAAAGGCACAGGCAGACGCAAGGCCTAAACGGACAGTCACACTGACACAAAAGGCCCGCGAAAAATATGAGAATGACATTGAAGCGCGCCGCGCTAAACTAGAGTTGGCCTGGGAAACAACCACACTTGGCATACGTAATGTCGCCGGCGCTGGCAATTCTGTACAACAGCTCGAGCAGGCAATAACTGAATTAAAGATAGATCACTCATGCTACCAAGGGCTGTCAGAGGCATACGTCACTTACTTGGCCAGGGCTAACACCGGCGAAAGCCTGCAAGAAAGGGACTTACAGCACAATATTGACTTGACACGTGACAGCCGCGTGCGAACCGCCATCGCGGACGCCCAAAGCGAGAGAAAAGAGCTCTTCCTGGAGACCGCATCACAGCGCTCCAGCGCAACCAGGCACTCGTCGAGATCGGCAAGATCAGCGCAATCTAACATGTCTAGCGCAAGCGCAAACGCTACCAAGGCGCGAGCCACCGCAGAGGCCACACGTGCCAGGGCCAAATATGGTCGGAGAGAGGCAGCCGTAAGGGCAGAAAGAGCGTGCATATAAGAGGAGGAGCAGAACGCCGCCGCTGCCGCCGCCAATGCCGCCGCTGCGCGTAGAAAGGCCGAATTGGACACGGATCTAGAAGCTCTAAGCAAAGAAGAGGACGCCGCTGCCGCCATAGCCCAAGCCAAAGTCTTAGAAGCAGCTGCGAGACAGGGCGGCGGGGAGCTACCATACAGACGGATAGCCTCAGAGGATCGAATCCAACGCACTGAAGACTATGTAAGGAGCCTTTTCAGTGTAAACACCAGCGCACCATCTCAACACGACGGGAGCGACTTCACAGACACCGAAGACTTGCTAGGTCCACGTGGAGAAGACGCTGTTCTTTAAAGGGTACACGCTACCTGGGTCCGCCACAGCCGCAACAGTGATCCACACGCCAGCGCGCACACGGATGCACTACAACAGGCTCGCAATCCAGGTACACCCACACGGGAAAACACAGCCCCTCACACTGACCAGCAGTCATCACGCATCCACGCCAAGGAAGAGCCGACCGCACGGACCCCCCCAGCAACTACCTCAGAACGTGACCAACACGCCGATGCCTCAGGCCTGACAGACATAGCCAAGTATATGATCCGGCGTGACCTGGTGCAAACAGGACTTACCAACTTTGACGACCGTCCCGAGAACTACCGTATGTGGAAGTTCACGTTCAAGGACGCAATCAAGAGTCTGGGCGTCTCATCTAGGAAAGAACTCAGACTGCTAGCTAACTGGCTGGGGAAAGAATCTGTGGAACACGCGAAGAGACTCGGGGCAACAAACGCAAACCACCCCCAAGTAGGTCTTGACCTAGTATGGGAAAGGCTAGAAGAGTGCTACGGTAGCCCCGAAGCAGTTGAAGATTCGCTCTTCAAGAGAGTCGACAGCTTTCCCAGGATCACAGCTGAAGACTACTCGAAGTTACGAGAGCTCGGGGACCTGCTGCAAGAACTGGAGTTCGCAAGGAAAGACCATTCCTTAACAGGTCTCAACATCCTAGACTCAGCTCGCGGACTGAGACCCATCTTGGAGAAGCTACCCTTCAACCTCCAAGAAAGGTGGATTTCACAAGGCTCCAAATATAAAAGGGAGAAGCAAGTCACCATCCCCCCATTCTCATTCTTCTTGAGCTTCATCCGCGAAGCGTCAAGGACAAGGAACGATCCCAGTTTCATCTTGGGTGCGCAAACCACACACAGTGCAAGCAGCCTGAGGAATGAGAGACCAGTGGCGAGATACGGTAACACTCAAACACCCATCTCGGTCCACAGGATGGACTTTTCTCCCACGACCCAAACTACTCCCGATCGGTCGGTCGCCGGAGACAAGAAACCAAAGGACCCAAACAGGGAATGTCCCATACACAAGAAGCCACACCCACTTAACAGGTGCTTTGGGTTCAGGATGAAGTCCCTAGAAGAACGCAAGAAGTTACTCGGAGAATTCGGAGTTTGTTTCAGGTGCTGCAATTCCATGACTCACCTAGCCAGAGACTGTAAAGAAGACATCAAATATGTAGTGTGCAAAAGTGACAAGCACGTAACATCTCTACATCCAGAGGCGCTGACACTCCACCAACTCAACAACCAGTCCTCCGTAGCGGAGCATGGCGGGGAGGAAGGAGAAGGAGAGCCTACATCTGTCACGTCTCAGTGCACTGAGGTTTGCGGAAAAAACAGTGACAAAACGTCCTGCTCCAAAATATGCCTGGTCGCAGTGCACCCCCAGGGACAACCTGAGAAGGCTATTCGGATGTATGCAATCCTCGACGATCAAAGTAACAGATCATTGGCGAAGACGGAGTTCTTCAACTTATTCAACTCACAAGACAATGCCTCACCCTACACCCTCAGAACCTGTGCAGGATCAACTGAGACAACAGCAAGCAGCTACGTTATACGTTCAGTGGACAACAGAGTGAAGATAGCTCTCCCCACCCTCATCTAGTGCAACTACATGGCTGCAAACAGGGATGAGATTCCTACACCAGACGTGGCACACCATCACCCACACCTCAAAGGAATAGCCAACTACATCCCGCCGGTAGAACAAGGCGCCAAGATCTTGCTGCTGCTTGGTAGGGACATCTTGAGGGTACATAAAGTCTGTAAACAGCGTAACGGACCCCACAACGCACCATACGCCCAAAGACTTGACCTAGGATGGGTGATAGTGGGCAACGTGTGCACTGACAAAGGGCACGGACAAGACTATGTTGACCCCCGCAGAACGGTGATAACAGAATGTGGACACACATCCCTCTCTGAACCATGTCTTGGCCATCTCCAAGTGACAGGAGGGCCAAGTGAAGAAGAGAAGAGACAAGGTCATACCCCTGAGATCAACAAAAACATCCTCACATCAAGGGGATGTGACAATGGCCTAGGATGCTTAGTGGTTCAGACAACCAAGGATGACGAGTCGACTCCACCGAAGGAAGAAAGTAACCTCCTGAAGGTGACCGACAAAAGGATCTCCCAAAAGAAAAGAAACAATCAGGCAGTCCTCCTGAGAGCAATGACACAGCTGAGACGTACAGCCATTCCTCTCCACAGAATGTCAAGCGACAAAGCAGCCAGCTGCCATGGCTGGAATAGCCGCAAAGGATTGTAAAACATACAGGACACCCACAAGCTCATATTTAACCCCCAAAATAACCACAACATATATATAAGCATATGTGTCACAGAGGAGTGCTACTGAGAATGGCAATATATATTTAAAACCAGAGACAGAACATGAAACACAAACAGAGCTCAGTGCACATCCAGTGAAACTCATACACGGTACAGTGCCTAAATATATATGTATAGATATCTATTAAATAAAATGGTCATTTAGTTTAACATTTTGGCTAAAGTTTTGTAAGCCCCTGAGCCACTGCACGGCAGACCACATCTCAAGGGTCCCTAACACTAATATAAATTCTTAATAACCTGTGCATTACCAGGAAGAATGATTTATAATAAATCTGTCAAAATTAGTTGCATAGTTCTAAGTCTGATTGAAGCTTTTATTAACCTGTACATTACCAGGAAAAGCACTCTGTATTAGATTTGTCACAATCATACTGCAAGCAAGCAAGTTCCCCTGAGAGTGGGAGATGCTATGGAGTGAGCTTTTAACCATTTAAATGTGGGAGGGGGTGAGCTAACAGGTTATTAAGAATTTATATTAGTGTTAGGGACCCTTGAGATGTGGTCTGCCGTGCAGTTGGCTCAGGGGCTTACAACACTTTGGCCAAAATGTTAAACTAAAAGACCATTTTATTTAATAGATATCTATACATATATATTTAGGCACTGTACCGTGTATGAGTTTCACTGGATGTGCACTGAGCTCTGTCTGTGTTTCGTGTTCTGTCTCTGGTTTTAAATACGCAAAGGATTGTACCCTGCAGGGTAAAACCACAGGGACAAAAAGACTGTTCTTTCACACACGTAAGAGGAGACAGCTGCAGAGACATTTCACGAAAGGATTTACAAGGACAAAAGAGACTGTTCTTCGTCATGTCCAGGGAGAAAGCAACCTCCTGAGGGCAGTCAACAAAGAGACACAAAGGCGTACCACCAAAATACGTGGAGACGTTCTCGATCAAGATGAATGCACCGATGACTTAGGGTGCATAGCGTTCCAGACCACAAGGGATGACGACAAGCAAAAACCATCGATGGAAATAGAGGATTCCTGAGGTTAACGATCAAAAAGCTCGTCAAAGACGGACCGGGCAGGTGGGTGAACCCGCTACCATTCCGTTCACCAAGAAGGTGCCTCCCCAACAATAGAGAACCTGCCATCTCTAGGTTCACTTGGCACCGGTGCGACCTACAAAGGAAACCGGAGACCAAAAACAACTTTGTGGCCTTCACCCAGAAGATATTCCTTACTGGCCATGCAAAGCCAGCACCTCTAATGAAGAAAGGTGAAGAGTGCTGGTACCTCCAATCATCTGGGGTCTACCACCCTCAGGAACCCGATCAAATCCGGGTAGTGTTCAGCCCCAGCGCTCAGCTCCAGGGAGTCTACATGAACGACGCCCTCTTTACTGGACTGGATTCGACAACCAGTCTTCCAGGAGTGTTGATCCGCTCCCGCAAGGAGCCAAAAGCCATCTCCTTCTGCCAAACGCCAGGTGATAGAGTGACAGTCTACCACGACTGGCATACCTACAAGGGTAGGTAAAACTACACAGACAAAAGGACTATTCTCTCACAAAGCTAAAAGAAAACAGTGCCAGAGACTTTTACACAAAGACATTGTGGTGCAACTAGCTAACCTGGAGCTGTGCATCCACCCTGCATCCTTTGCCAAAGAACCTTGGCCAAGGGACTTTGAAACCAGTGATACCGGCCGGTGTCACATCGCTATGTGAACATGGACTCTTGCATTGTTTGAGAATGTGATGTTATCTTTGTTATGCATTGCACATATGTTCCACATATTCCAGATATACAGTGGTATCTCCAGATAACAGACGGTGAGTATCATGGAACAAGAACCACATTTCTGCCTGACCCCCCTTCTGCTTGTCAGCTCCTTAAGTTCAGCTGCAGGCATTTGTTCCACATACACACCATGCCTGTGTGATGTATCAATATGTTGCCCTTTCTGCCTGTGAGCAGGTAGCCAGTGAGTTGCTACAGCAACCTCTGAGATTCTTCTCAAAATGGGCTATTCTGCCCTCCCCTCTTGTTTGTTTCCAGATAGTCTGTCCCAAGACTATTCCTGCTACCCAGAATTCCCTCACACTTCCTTTTACCTTCAACATTGGATGAGTGAGTACGTTTCTGTTAACTCTCTACTGGCAAGGCCTTATCCTTTTCACCTGCCCTTACTACAAAGCACCCACAGAGATACACCTTTCCAACACAAACATCTCATCCACAAGTGCCTGTTTTTATTACTGCTTTCCTAAATAAAGTGGAGAAAATATACAGGACTTGTTGTGCTTTGGAAAGAGGGCTGAGTTGAAGCTAGCTGGGTTCATTCATACCCCCAGACATGACCCTGGATCCAGAATATAAATAATCAGGTATAAGGGAGCGGGTAAAGGATCAGGTATAGGGAGCGGGTATAAGATCAGGTATAAGGAGCGGGTATAGGATCAGCTAGGGGAGGAGTTATAGGGAGCGGTTAGGGGAGGAGTTATAGGGGAGCAGTTATAGGGTAGGAGTTATAAGGAGCAGTTAGGGGAGGAGTTATAGGGGAGGAGTTATAGGGGAGGAGTTATAGGGGAGGAGTTATAGGGGAGGAGTTAGGGGAGGAGTTATAGGGGAGGAGTTATAGGGGAGCAGTTATAGGGTAGGAGTTATAAGGAGCAGTTAGGGGAGGAGTTATAGGGAGCAGTTAGGGGAGGAGTTAGGGGAGGAGTTATAGGGGAGGAGTTATAGGGGATGAGTTAGGGGAGGAGTTGTAGGGGTTTAGGGAGTAACCTGTATCTGCAGGATCAGCATTACACGGTGCAGTTGGACAGTAATATTTCTGCCTCTTAGGGGAAGTCACCCGCTGCTGCACGGACTGGGACGGAAGAGGAGACGAGGAGGGGTCAGAAGATTCCTTCACGTCACAGCGCCCCCTGTTGGAGATCAACAGCTCCCCCTCCAGTGGTTAGTGCAGCCCCTCAAATCTCTCCCCCCCCGCCATCTCTGTCTCCTCACACGGTCTGTTATCCCCCCCCTCCTCACAGTCTCCTCCCCCTCACATCTCCTCTCTCCCCCCTCAGTCTCACCTCCCCCCTCCTCAGTCTCCTCTCTCCCTCCCTCCTTCTCAGTCTCCTATCCCCCCTCCTCCTCAGTCTCCTCTCCCCCCTCCTCAGTCTCCTCTCTCTCCCCTCCTCCTAACATTCTCCTCTCCCCCCTCTCCTCACATTCTCCTCTCCCCCCTCTCCTCACATTCTCCTCTCTCCCCCCTCTCCTCACAGTCTCCTCTCCCCCACCTCAGTCTCCTCTATCCACCCCTCCTCCTCAGTCTCCTCTCTCCCCCCCCTCATCCTCAGTCTCCTACCCCCCCTCCTCCTCAGTCTCCTCTCTCCCCCCCTCCTCCTCAGTCTCCTCTCCCCCCTCCTCAGTCTCCTCTCTCCCCCCCTCCTCCTCAGTCTCCTCTCTCCCCCCCTCCTCCTCAGTCTCCTCTCCCCCCTCCTCAGTCTCCTCTCTCCCCCCTCCTCCTCAGTCTCCTCTCTCCCCCCCTCCTCCTCAGTCTCCTCTCTCCCCCCCTCCTCCTCAGTCTCCTCTCTCCCCCCTCCTCCTCAGTCTCCTCTCCCCCCTCCTCAGTCTCCTCTCTCCCCTCCTCCTCACATTCTCCTCTCTGCCCCCCCCCCTCCTCACAGTCTCCTCTCTCCCCCCCCTGCTCCTCAGTCTCCTCTCCCCCCTCCTCAGTCTTCTCTCTCTCCCCTCCTCCTCACATTCTCCTCTCTCCCCCCTCTCCTCACATTCTCCTCTCTCCCCCCTCTCCTCACAGTCTCCTCTCCCCCCGCCTCAGTCTCCTCTCCCCCTCCTCAGTCTCCTCTCCCCCCCTCTTCCTCAGTCTCCTCTCCCCCCCTCCTCCTCAGTCTCCTCTCCCCCCCTCCTCAGTCTCCTCTCCCCCCTCCTCAGTCTCCTCTCTCTCCCCTCCTCCTCACATTCTCCTCTCTCCCCCCTCTCCTCACATTCTCCTCACATTCTCCTCTCCCCCCTCTCCTCACAGTCTCCTCTCCCCCCGCCTCAGTCTCCTCTATCCACCCCTCCTTCTCCTCACAGTCTCATCTTTCCCCATCCCCCTCCTCACAGTCTCCTCTATCCCCCCTCCTCCTCCTCCTCCTCCTCCTCCTCACTCCCCCTCCTCCTCAGTCTTCTCTCTCCCCCTCACACAGTCTCCTCTCTCCCCCCTCCTCAGTCTCCTCTCTCCCCCCTCCCCACAGTCTCCTCTCCCCCTCCTCCTCACAGTCTCCTCTCTCTCCCCCCTCCTCCTCAGTCTCCTCTCTCTCCCCCCTCCTCCTCACAGTCTCCTCTCTCTCCCCCCATCCTCCTCCTCACAGTCTCCTCTCTCCCACCCCCTCCTCCTCACGGTCTCACCTCCCCCCATGCCTCCCCCCAGCAGGCAGCTCCCTGGAATGCGCACAGATATTACTCCCAGTGGATGTATTGGTCAGTGCACAGTTTGGGGGATCCTCTCCATCTCTCTTCTCAGAGGAGGGGGACAGTGACTGTGACACCCCAACCCCCCAAGGAGCAAGGGAGCAGAGCACGACGCCCAGTGAACTCCAGGTAAGATATTAACCCCTTCCCTGCCAGAGACCTGCAGTGCAATGTTTAACCCCTTCCCTGCCAGAGACCTGCAGTGCAATGTTTAACCCCTTCCCTGCCAGAGACCTGCAGTGCAATGTTTAACCCCTTCCCTGCCAGAGACCCGCAGTGCAATGTTTAACCCCTTCCCTGCCAGAGACCTGCAGTGCAATGATTAACCCCTTCCCTGCCAGAGACCTGCAGTGCAATGATTAACCCCTTCCCTGTAGAACATCTGGCTTTGTGTTTAGGAGTTTGGGGGAGCAGATGACGAAACGGTGGATGGTCAGAGACCTGAGACTGGTAAGAGAGACGGTGATGAGGGCCGAGAGGAAGGCACTAGTGTGGGAGGGAGTCCTAACATTTGTGTCTTCTACGGAAAGTCAGGGGATACCCCTCTCTCCCCGGCCCGACCGATGATGGGACAGAAGTGACCTCCGCCTCACAGCGCCCCCTGTTGGATATCAGCAGCAGCCTCTCCAGCGGGGAGTACTGCCCCCCTCCTTGTACGATGGGGGCAAAATGTGAGACTGAGGGTATGAGAACTACTGGTCACCTTGCCACCCCCCCCCCCCCATTCCCTATTTTACTCCTTCCTCACGGCACTACATCCCCTTCCCCCCCCACCTCCTGGACCCTACACCCCCCCCTTCCTCCTGCACCCTCCATCCCCCCCTCCTCCTGCACCCTCCATCCCCCACTTCCTCCTGCACCCTCCATCCCCCTCTCCTCCCCCACCCTCCATCCCCCTCTCCTCCCCCTGGCCCCCCCTTTCCTCCTTGACCCTACACCCCCCCCTTCCTCCTGGACCCTCCATCCCCCCCTCTTCCTGCACCCTCCATCCCCCCCTCCTCCTGCACCCTCCACCCCCCCTCCTTTTGCACCCTCCATCCCCCCTCCTCCTGCACCCTCCATCCCCCTCTCCTCCCCCTGGCCCCGCCATCCTCCTGGACCCTACACCCCCCCCCCTTCCTCCTGGACCCTACACCTTGCCGCCCCCCACCCCCCCATTCCCCATTTTACTCCTTCCTCACGGCACTACATCCCCTTCCCCCCACCTCCTGGACCCTACACCCCCCCTTCCTCCTGGACCCTACATTCCCCCCCTCCTCCTGCACCCTACATTCCCCCCCTCCTCCTGCACCCTACATCCTCTTTCCCCCACTTCCTTCTGCACCCTCCATCCCCCCTCCTCCTGCACCCTACATCCCCCCCTCCTCCTGCACCCTACACCCCCCCTCCTGCACCCTACACCCCCCCCTCCTCCTGCACCCTACACCCCCCCTCCTCCTGCACCCTCCATTCCCCCCTCCTCCTGCACCCTCGATCCCCCCTTCTCCTGCACCCTCTCCTCCCCCCTGGCCCCCTCGATCTCCCTTCCCCCCAGCAGGCAGCCCCCTGGAACACGCCAACAACTTACTCCCGGCGGCAGAGGTCCCCTCAGAGCGGAGCCCGGACAGGTTGGTCACTGCACAGTCAGGGGGCTTCCCCCCAGCTCTCTTCTCGGGAGGCAAGGAAAGCGTCTGCGACACCCCAACGAGTGAGCCAGACACAGGGGAAAGGGAGAAGCGGTCGCCCCCACCTCAACTGCAGGTGAGAGATCAACCCCTTTCCTGCTAGCGACACGCCAACCCTCCCCTTAAGAGAAACATGACCCGGGGGTGTCTTTGTGGTTTCAGACTCACGCGGACGGCTCCACTTTCCGGTACGAGTACCCTCGCCCAAACCACGTGACGTGCCATGCAGCGCAGGGCTTCAGGTGGGTGTGTGTGGTGAAAATGGGGGTAATCAGCGCATTAATAAAGGCAGTGTGCTCGGCTGGTTACCCCTATTTCGTATTGGGGATGAAGGGGTTAATTTTTCATGCACTGTACATGTCTTATTTTTCCCTCTATCCCTTGTTGTCTCCATTTTGCACGATTGCATGTGCTTGCAGTAGAGTACATCCCAAGCACACACATATGAAAAATATAATTGTGAGATAGGGGAACATGTATTTTCAATAAAGTGTATTTTTGGCTGCAGGTTTTAAAAGGTACAAGCAGGATGAAGTTTTTTTTCTCCTGTCATGAAAATGCACACAAGAACCAAATGTTTTGACATCTATGAACTGGGTCACTTTCCTATGCAAGCTTCAAAGTTCACATGCTGGGCCAATGCCTGAGAGTCTCGGGAAGTGTTGCATATGAAAGCCCCAGAGTTAGGATGTGTGAATTGGTCAGGATGGATGCTAAACAGGAAATCCTGTTGACCATCTGGGCTAGCTCACACCCTGATTTTCCCTCCCAGCCTGAGAGAGGCCACGTAAAGAGGGGAGTGCACCTATGCTAAGTAACCAAGGTGGCATTGTCGCTCAGGCTCTGTGTGAACAGGAAATCCCTAGAGTGCCCACTCTCCAAACTATGGGCAAGTAGGGGATTGGGGAATGAGAAAATTCCCACGAGGGGGATTGGGTGGGTATGTTAGAGATAGGCTCTCAAACCCTATATACCTGCCACCCAGGCTATCTCCGGTGTCTTTCGTTTTTCATTCTACCATGTGAGGTCTTCCATCACGCTTCTAATAGCGGACAAGAGCAGCAGCACATTCTGGAACGCAAAGAGTCTTATTACATCGGAACCAAGAACAGAACTCTGCGGCAGGACTCCGTGATTGCTGGGGGGTTATCTATCAGACCCCAACGGACCAGAAAAGACTTTGCACATTTACAGAAGGATTGGGCTGGCAATTTGCGCCCTTGTAAAAGGACTACATTTTAAGGACAATCTTCTTGTGCTTTGCACCTTTCTGGACATTATATCCCGTTTCTCTGTTCAGTAAGTGTTTTTATTAAGTGTATTCTAAGGTTGTCGGGATATGATTGAGCCCATATTGCAGTTTCCTGCGGGGCTCTGTAATATAGTGAGGACCTCGTGGCTTGCGAGCTCCTCAGACAAGTGGCAACTTACACACACTTCCAAAGAAGCACAAGATAATTCACTGGTATCTTGACCTATACCCCGGGGGCACCATGAGTCTGCGCTCAGTTAGGTTTCGTTCCTGGAACCGAGAGCAAGTCGTGGAGAGATGTACGGAATATGGCTTAACGACAGACGGTCGTTCCAAGAGTCAGCTGGAGGAGGACTTAGAAGATTATGCGGCCAGAGCGGCCCAATTAGCTGCGGTGGCAGCGGACGGTGTTCAGCCCGGAGTGCAGGAGGTCCCTCCAACACTGGAGCTGCAAAAACAGGGGGAGGGTGATGCCGACCGCCCGGTTGTGGGTGGCGTGGTACCAGGTGTTGCGGATGGGTTCGCGGCTGCGGCCGCCAGACTACCGGCCAATGGATTTGGCGCACTGCTCGCCACCTGGGGAGAGGGGATCAGCTACGAGCAGAGGTTAAAGCTCCTTGCGATCGCAGTTGGAAAAGGTCCCCAATCCCACCTTGTAAATGGGGAACAAGAGCTTTCCCGGCCAGATCACCACAGTTTTAGCAAGATCATTGATGGCACGGATGACCTGGACTCATTCCTAAATGATTTTGAGAATCTTTGTGGCTGGTTCCGAATACCAAAGAGGGACTGGGTGGTCAAGCTACGACCACTACTATCCGGCAAAGCCAAGAGAACCTTGATGGAGCTTCCCGGTGTGGATGCTGAGGATTATGGGCATGTGAAGCATAAGCTGCTAGTCCAGCATGCCCTGACGCCTGATGGGTATAGGAGCAAGTTCCGGACGGGGATGTGAAACCCGGGAACTCATTTGCGGACTATGCCAACAGGATGGCCAGACATGGGACCCAGTGGGTCACGGGGTATGAGGCTACTAAGTACCATACCCTGCTGGACTTAATCTTTCAGGAACAGCTGATGCAGCGCTTTCCCCCCAAAATCCGGGGTTGGATCTTTGATCAGAAGCCCAAAACCTGGGAGGATGCTGACCAGATGGCTGATGAGTATGTGGCCAGTAGGATTGCACTGGACGAGCCAGCCATTCCCAAAGCCGGGGCCCGAGCAGCCCCGGGAGCTAAAACTACCCCTCAGTGGACAGTGAAACCTGCAGCAGCCAGCAAGGCGCCAAAGGCTGCATAATTCAAACACGAGAGGAGCTGTTTTACATGCAACAAGGTCGGGCACCTCAGACCTGATTTCCCAGACCGGGACCAGTCCGGAGGACCCCATCAGGGGCACCGCTCCCAAGCAGCGAAACCAATTGCCCGTGTGCGACTGGCACCATCAGAGGGGAACAGCGCAGCCGTGACGCCAGCCAACAGAGGGATGACCACGGAGGCACCAACCCTTGCCACATCAGGGCCTGCAGTAGAGGACGGAGGGCATCAGGTTGCGCCAGTCGGGCTGCAACCCAACGATGCCCAGCAGAAGCATCTGCGAAGGGTGACCATTGGAGACCTGCAAGCAGACGGGTTGCTGGACTCCGGTGCCACCGTGACCCTGGTTCGCCCTGATATGGTGCAGCCAGAGGATTTGCTCCCGGGCACCAGGATGCAAGTGACCATGCCAGACGGAGGACCGCGGTCATTCCAAGTTGCCCGGGTCTTTTTGGACTGGGGGGCGGGTTGTGGCATGAGGGAGGTGGGGGTATTGCCCGGGTTGGATGCTGAGGTGCTCCTTGGCAACAATCTGGGCATGTTACCTGTGTTTTTACTACGGAGCCGACAAGGAGCCAGTCCGCAAAGATCACAGCAGCAGCCCCTGTCCCCCTGCATTTGGGACCTACAGTTCCAGCAGTCTCAGAGGAAACCAGACAGGTAAGCCAGACTCAGTCGCTTTCTGACACTGACTTACTGTACCCTGTCCCTGTTCCCTGTCCCCCTGAATCAGGTATGACTAGGGGGTGGCCAGAATTAGGCACTCAGTTTAGGGAAGAGGTGCAATCTGATCCCTCCTTGGAGGGCATGAGACTTCGGGCGTCCGAGTCTAAGCCAAGTGAGGGGTCTGATTACTACTTGTGGCACCACAGGCTTTTCTATAGAGAGCAGGGGGCTACAGGGTTAGATAAGAGTTGGACTGGCAAGCGACAGTTAGTAGTACCCACGGAGTATAGGCAGCAGTTATTATGGGTTGCCCACTCCTTCCCGCTTGCGGGGCATCAGGGGGTCGCACGCACGAGAACCCGGTTCTTGCAGCGTTACTACTGGCCGGGGGCATCCAGTGAGGTGGCAGATTTCTGCCGCTCCTGTGATGCCTGCCAGCGAGTAGGTAAGGCGGGTGATCGTGTGAAGGCACCCCTGAGACCGTTACCGGTGATCGGGGAACCCTTTCAGCGGGTAGCAATGGACCTTGTGGGGCCCCTCATGATTCCTAGTTGGACAGGGAAGCGCTACATCCTCACGGTGGTGGATTTTGCCACCCGGTACCCAGAGGCTGTAGCGCTGGGTACTATTGACGCTAAGGCAGTGGCAAAAGCCTTATTAACCATTTTCACTAGGGTAGGTTTCCCTAGCGAGGTCCTAAACGATCAAGGGTCGCAATTCATGAGTTAATTGCTACAGTGTCTCTGGGATGCGTGCAGGGTGAAGCACCAGCGCACGACCCCTTACCACTCCCAAACCAACGGACTATGTGAGAGGTTCAATGGTACCTTAAAGCAGATGCTTAGGACATTTATAGAGGCGGAGGGGAAAGACTGGGAGATTCACCTGCAGCACTTGCTGTTTGCCTACCGAGAGGTACCGCAAGAATCTACAGGCTTTTCTCCCTTTGAGCTGCTATATGGTCGCAAGGTACGTGGACCTCTGGACCTATTCCGTGAGGGATGGGAAGGGGAGACTACCACTACTGATGCTTCTGTGCTTCAGTATGTGGTAGATCTCAGAGACCGGTTAGAGATGCTCATGGGGTTGGCACAGGACAACCTTAGGGCTGCTCAGACCAAGCAGAAGACTTGGTATGATCAGAATGCCCGTAGCAGAGAGTTCATCCCAGGACAGCAAGTACTTGTTCTGAAACCCACTCGGGAGAACAAATTAATGGCTGCCTGGTCGGGACCGTATCCGGTACTGCGAAAGATGAACGAGTGCAACTATGTTGTACAGGTAGATGCTGAGACAGGGAGGACTAAAACATCATATTAACATGCTCAAGGAGTATGTAGCCCCGAGTGTGGCATCGGTGCTAGCCATTTGCAGCCTACCGATGGGGGATCCGGCGAGCAATGCTCTACCCGATCTCCTAGGGGAGGCTAGGCAGGGGGGTGCAGTAGAGCAGGTAGAGATCGTGGCTCAGCTGAGTGTCAGGCAGAGAGCAGATGCCAGGGCTATGCTAGAACAGTATAGGGTTCTGTTCACAGACAAGCCAGGGAGGACACACATTAGGCCTCGGCCATGTTCCCTGCTGGCGTGCTGAGGCGCGCTGAGGCGCAGGGAAAGCGGGTGCTTTCCCTGGCCTTGCGGTTGCTTACCGCATGCAGTCAGCAGCCGTCAGGGGGCGGGCCGGGGGCGGGCGCATCACTGGCCGGGGGCGGGCCAGTGACGTCACGGAGCTGGTTCGCCCTCTTTGAGCGAACCGCTCACGTGACCGGCCTGTCTCGCCGGCAAGCGGGGGAATTTAAAATTCCCCTAAGACCTGCGCTTCCGCAAGCGCAGGTGAGCCCCTACTAAAGCCGCTCTAATTGTGGCTGTAGGGGCTCAGTGCTGAGCGGGAGCGCGCGTCAGCACGCTTCCGCCAGCAAGCGCTAAACATGTCCAAGGCCTTACTGATCACCCAGTGCTTACAGGGGATTTGAGACCCCTACACAAGCATGCTTACCGGGTCTCAGCCGAAATTAAGGGCAGCATAGAGGGAGGTAGAGGAGATGCTGGCCCTAGGGGTAATTGTGCCGTCCCAGAGCCCTTGGGCTTGTCCGGTAGTCCTAATACCTAAGAAGGATGGGACCACCCGGTTCTGTGTGGACTACCGGCAGCTCAACGCAGGGACGATGTCAGATGCCTACCCCATGCCCCGCATGGATGAGTTGCTGGATGAACTCGCGGGGGCAAAGTATCTGACCACCATGGATCTTAGCAAAGGGTATTGGCAGATCTCTTTGACCCAGGAGGCTAGGTAGAAGTCTGCTTTCATCACCCCAAGTGGCCTCTATGAGTTCTTAGTGATGCCATTTGGGATGAAGAATGCACCGACTACCTTCCAACACCTGGTCAATCGATTGCTAGAGGGTATCAAGGGCTTATCTGGACGATATTGCTGTGTTCAGTAATTCATGGGAATCACACTTCATGTAGCAGTTGTGGTAGCCCGGATTAGCGATGCAGGTCTCACCTTGAAACCCACCAAGTGCTTAGTAGGGATGGCAGAAGTCTTATACCTAGGGCATAGGGTGGATGGAGGGCACCTCAAGCCAGAACCAGCTAAGGTAGAGGCAGTAGTGCAGTGGCCCACTCCCAAAACCAAGAAACAAGTTATGGCTTTCCTAGGCACCGCAGGCTACTATAGAATGTTTGTCCCCCAGTATAGTGCCATTGCAAAACCCCTGATTGACTTGACCCAGAAGCGACAGTCTGTGCTGGTAGTCTGGTTTCCAGCCTGTGAAAAAGCATTTCAGGCTTTGAAGACTGCACTGGCCAGTGCACCCATCCTTGCTGCTCCAGATTATTCCAAAAAGTTTCTGGTGCAGACTGATGCCTCAGACTTTGGCATTGAGGCTGTGCTCAGCCAAATGGGGGAGGAGGGCAGTGAACATCCAGTGGTGTATCTGAGCCGCAAGCTGCTGCCCAGAGAAGTGACATATGCCACTATTGAGGAGTGTCTGGCCATAGTATGGGCTCTAAAGAAGCTACAGCCCTATCTGTATGGCAGAGCCTTCACCGTTATAACGAACCATAACCCCCTAAGTAGGTTACAGAGGGTGTCGGAAGAGAATGCCAAGCTCTTGCGCTGGAGCCTTGCAGGAGTTTGATTTCACCATTCAGCACAAGAAAGGCAGTGAGCATGGGAACGCTGATAGCCTCTCCCGGCAGGACAATTCCCAAGACCTAATCACTTAAAAAACTCTCAGGTCAGCCCAACCACCAGAGGAGGTGGCCAGGGCAAACCTTGGGCTTTGAGTGGGGGAGGTGTGGCGAAAATGGGGGTAATCAGCGCATTAATAGAGGCAGTGTGCTCGGCTGGTTACCCCTATTTCGTATTGGGGATGAAGGGGTTAATTTTTCATGCACTGTACATGTCTTATTTTCCCCTCTGTCCCTTGTTGTCCCCATTTTGCAGGATTGCATGTGCTTGCAGTAGAGTACATCCCAAGCACACACATATGAAAAATATAATTGTGAGATAGGGGAACATGTATTTTCAAAAAAGTGTATTTTTGGCTGCAGGTTTTAAAAGGGACAAGCAGGATGAAGTTTTTTTTCTCCTGTCATGAAAATGCACCCAAGAACCAAATGTTTTGACACCTATGAACTGGGTCACTTTCCTATGCAAGCTTCAAAGTTCACATGCTGGGCCAATGCCTGAGTCTCGGGAAGTGTTGCATATGAAAGCCACAGAGTCAGGATGTGTGAATTGGTCAGGATGGATGCTAAACAGCAAATCCTGTTGACCATCTGGGCTAGCTCACACCCTGAGTTTCCCTCCCAGCCTGAGTAGGCCAGGTAAAGAGGGGAGTGCACCTATGCTAAGTAGCCAAGGTGGCATTGTCGCTCAGGCTCTGTGTGAACAGGAAATCCCTAGAGTGCCCACTCTCCAAACTATGGGCAAGTAGGGGATTGGGGAATGAGAAAATTCCCACGAGGGGGATTGGGTGGGTATGTTAGAGATAGGCTCTCAAACCCTATATACCTGCCACCCAGGCTATCCCCGGTGTCTTTCGTTTTTCATTCTACAATGTGAGCGGACTTCCATCACGCTTCTAATAGCAGACAAGAGCAGCAGCACATTTCTGGAACGCAAAGAGTCTTATTACATCGGAACCAAGAACAGAACTCTGCGGCAGGACCCTGTGATTGCTGGGGGGTTATCTATCAGACCCCAACGGACCAGAAAAGACTTTGCACTCTCACAGAAGGATTGGGCTGGAAATTTGCGCCCTTGCAAAAGGACTACATTTTAAAGGACAATCTTCTGGTGCTTTGCACCTTTCTGGACATTATATCCCGTTTCTCTGTTCAGTAAGTGTTTTTATTAAGTGTATTCTAAGGTTGTCGGGTGTCTGTCTAGTAAGGAAATAAATGGCAATTTATTTTGCTCAACTTTTATGCTCAATCTAAACCCAAAATATAAATGTGTTGATAATAGTTGTGTCCATCGTGAGTGTGTAACCTCTGTGGTGCCTCTCGAGTTCAGTTGTGCCACAGAGAGCTCACGTTTCTCTCTATCCCCCCCCCCCCCTTGCAGATGCCCGGACGAGTTAACCCTGTGGGCACTGGAATATCTTCGCCGATGGCAGTGCCACGATTAACCCAACCCGCCACCATCCCGCAGGAAGAGAGCAGTGTCGCCGTGACAACCCAGGGAGGGGGGCTGTGTGCACCCCTACAGTGGATATACAGGGCTGGGGTGAGGGGTCTGTTCTGTGCGTATTAGGGTATTTATTTCTATTTATGGCGTTCAGTTACTTTTGCCCTCTGGGGGAAACCATTCACCGCTGCACTTTATAAGGGAGCCACGTTAACCCAGTACCTGCCAGGGACCTGCAGCATGATGCATTACTAGCAAGGTGGCACCCCCGGGACTACATTATCCTGCAGAGCTTACACTCCGTGGGCGCGTGATAGGGTTATAGTGCAGGTGCATGTTATATAGATACGTGTATAATGTTTACATACAGAAGGCTTTAGAGAAAGGGGGCAGCGCCTCTGCCTCCCCCCACCTCTCACGCCCACCTGACTTCCCCCACTCACACCCACCTCTCTGCCTCTCCTCCCCCCCACTGCTCACCTTTCTGCCTTTCCCCCACCCACTGCTCACCTCTCCCCCACCCACTCATCCCTCTGCCTGCCTCCCTCCCCCACCCCTCTGCTCACGCCCACCTGACTTCCCCACCTCTCTGCCTCCCCCCCACCCACCCCTCTGCCTCCCCCCCACCCACCCCTCTGCCTCCCCCCCACCCACCCCTCTGCCTCCCCCCCACCCCTCTGCCTCTCCTCCACTGCTCACACCTCTGCCTCCCCCCCACCTACCGCTCACACCTCTGCCTCTCCACCCCCACTGCTCACACCTCTGCCTCTCCCCCCCACACTGCTCACACCTCTGCCTCTCCCCCCCCACTGCTCACACCTCTGCCTCTCCCCCCCCACTGCTCACACCTCTGCCTCTCCCCCCCACCCACCTCTCTGCCTCTCCCCCCCACCCACCTCTCTGCCTCTCCCCACCCACCTCACCTCTGCACCCCAAACTGCTCACCTCTCTGCCCCCCCCCACTGCTCACCTCTCTGCCTCCCCCCCACTGCTCACCTCTCTGCCTCCCCCACTGCTCACCTCTGCCCCCCCCACTGCTCACCTCTGCCTCCCCCCCCACTGCTCACCTCTCTGCCTCCTTCCCACTCACGCCTGCCCCCCACTGCTCACCTCTCTGCCTCCCTCCCCCCCACTGCTCACCTCTCTGCCTCCCTCCCCCCCACTGCTCACCTCTCTGCCTCCCTCCCCCCCCACTGCTCACCTCTCTGCCTCCCTCCCCCCCCCACTGCTCACCTCTCTGCCTCCCTCCCCCCCCACTTCTCACCTCTCTGCCTCCCCCCCACTTCTCACCTCTCTGCCTCCCCCCCACTTCTCACCTCTCTGCCCCCCCCACTGCTCACCTCTCTGCCTCCCCCCCACACCCACCCACCTCTGCCCCCCCTGGTTGCTCAACCACCACAAATGTGTCATAATGGAAGTTTTTTTTTTAAATAAAGCAAATAAACTGAAAAAAATAAAAACCTTGTTAGGAGTGTTTGATGACCCGGTTCTGTGTCTGAGTGACCCACAATGATTAACCCCTTACTTGCCAGAGACCTGCTGCAGGCTAGAAATAGAACATTCACCTGGGCTGCACCAAACTGCAGGGACGGAGCGACGCAGGCTGCGGCCACTCAGCTGCAGGGAAAGATGGCCGCCATCGCTCCGAGCCACCATTATGGGTTACATTTATGGCCGCCAGGGTAAAGGAACCAGAGGCCGGCGGGGTAAAGGGACCAGAGGCCGGCGGGCTAAAGGGACCAGAGGCCGGCGGGCTAAAGGGACCAGAGGCCGGCGGGGTAAAGGCACCAGAGGCCGGCGGGGTAAAGGGACCAGAGGCCGGCGGGGTAAAGGCACCAGAGGCCGGCGGGGTAAAGGGACCAGAGGCCGGCGGGGTAAAGGGACCAGAGGCCGGCGGGGTAAAGGGACCAGAGGCCGGCGGGGTAAAGGGACCAGAGGCCGGCGGGGTAAAGGCACCAGAGGCCGGCGGGGTAAAGGGACCAGAGGCCGGCGGGGTAAAGGGACCAGAGGCCGGCGGGGTAAAGGGACCAGAGGCCGGCGGGGTAAAGGGACCAGTGGCCGGCGGGGTAAAGGGACCAGAGGCCGGCGGGGTAAAGGGACCAGAGGCCGGCGGGGTAAAGGGACCAGTGGCCGGCGGCGGCCAAATATCCGGCGCTGAAGAATCAGCGGCAGAACTGATGCAGTGACACGTCCCAGCCCGCTGTGGAGACCCAGCTGCCCCCCACGTCTCCCCCCCCTAAATCACAGAGAACCACGGAGATAAAACTAATGCAGAATTTTATTTTCCTCTGATAAGTCCACATCATTTATAATAATAATAAAAAAGGAAAAAAAATAAAATAAGGTTTAAACGGGAAGACGCAGCTCCGGGGGGCCGCGGGTTTATGGGGGACCCTTTGCCGCTGTAGGTGGGCAGACACTGTACCGCGCACGGCAGCGCTGTGACGTTGCTGGGCCCTACGGGAGCCACGGGTTAAAGGGAACCGAGAAGGGGCCCAGAGAGAGGGAGCCCCTCATTGCACGAACGCTACAACCACCCAAGTGTCCGGCAGGCAGCAGCGGCGACAAACTCTTCCGCGAATTTAAAGTCTCCGAAAGGGCGAAATCAAAACGGGTAAAAAGAAGCGAAAAAACGGAAATGGGGGTGGGGAGGGAGAGATTTACAGAGTAACTCCCGCCGGGCGTGGCTGCAGAGCGTGGCACCGTGTCACCCCCTTGCAGGGCATCCCGTGGGCATGGTCAGCGGCGGCCTCCGCGGTCTCGCACGGGCGTGCTCCGGCTGCGGCTCCGGCTGTGTCTCTTCGAGTCGCGACGCTCCCGCTCGCGGGGATGCTCGCGCCTCTTCTCGCGCTCGGCTTCGCGGGCGCGCTCCCGTACCCGCTCGGCCTCCTCACGCTCTTTGGCGCGCTCCTTGCGGCCCTCCTCTTCCTGCTCCTCCTGCTCCTTGCGGCGCTTCTCGCGCTCCTTCGTTCGCTCCGCCCGCTCGGCGACCTTCTGTAAAATCTGCAGGGAGGCATTAAAGAGTGTTAGCTCTTAATACTGATTTCCCCAACCCCCCCCCCTCTTGCCCCAGGTAGGGGTATCAGGTACCTGGTCATCAGTCAGCGGCAGCCAATATATACAGGGGGCAGCTTTGGTCTTGTGGAACAGGTCGTCCAGGAGTTTGGCTGGAGGCTCCTCCTGCACTTTCTCTGTGAGCAGCAGAGACATGGAGTTAGATACGCCGGCGGGGGAGAGAGGGTCACAATGACCAAGGCGGGGCGAGACACCCACAGTACCCAGTCCGGAGAGAGACACACACAGAACCCAGTCCGGAGACACACACACACACACAAAACCCAGTCCAAAGACACACACACAGAACTCAGTCCAGAGACACACACACACACAGAACTCAGTCCAGAGAGACACACACACACACAGAACCCAGTCCAGAGAGACACACACAGAACCCAGTCCAGAGAGACACACACAGAACCCAGTCCAGAGAGACACACAGAACCCAGTCCAGAGGCACACACACACACACACACACACACACACACAGAACCCAGTCCAGAGACACACACAGAACCCAGTCCAGAGACACACACACACAACCCAGTCGAGACACACACACACAACCCAGTCGAGACACACACACACACCCTCACACACCGTACCCAGGCCGAGAGACACACACACACACACACACACACACAAACACAAACACACAGTGACCCAGGTCGGACAAGACTGTGATGGTGAAGAGGTAGCCAGGCTCACTAATTAAGGTTAAACATGTTTGGTTACCTCTGATCCATGTTTTGGGGTTCAGGAGTGTGAGCTCCTGAACCCAACTTTTGTTAAAGCATTACCTGTAATTATGCAATAAAGTATTTTATGTGTTTTACCTTTCCAGGGATGCCAGCAAGTCGGGATTGCTGTGGTATGAGTTTCAAGGAGAGGGGGTGGGAGGGTGGTGGAGAAAGTGTCAGAAGATTGTGTCTATCTAGTCAGGGGCCAGAGTTGCTGGTTCCCCTAAAAATGTACCCAGGAATCAGGTTGGATGCCTGGATGCATGTAGACAGTGTCTCAGTAATATCTCCCTTTGAAAACGCTTGTGCGACTCACCACTAGGGGTCCCTGCTTCAGCACAGCCTAGAAAGGTAAAGGCATAGGGATGTGAGGTGTCCCTGAAACAGTCACGGGGTTTCTAGGTTAATGGGGATACCCAGTAAATGTCCAGGTCACCCAGAACCTGTATAGGGGTCTGGCGGTACTCCAATCATCTACAAGGTTGTGAGGGGACTTTTAAAAGTCCAGTCCTAAGTTTATGGTATATAATGTGGGGCATACGGCTAGTAAGAAATAACGTGCAGCTTCTTATTCTATTCCCCATAACCAAAAGACTTAGGATATTTTGAAAGTGTATATTTGATGGAACAGTGAGTGTGTTTTCAAACCTGTGTTTGTGTACAGAAAGGAGCTGGGACTTTCAGAACCAGTGCTCTGACAGGCCCTGGGCCAGTGGTGCCAGAAGGTCTGGCAGGACATCTCAAGATGAAAGCCCAGAGGATAACCAAGGTGTCAAGACCATTTGGACAGGAGAGAAGGATTCAAGTATCCACGTCCTGAGATCAATGGACGCTCTTTGCATTTCCATTGATCCCCACCAAACTGGCAGGAGCCTGTCACCGTGGGTGGCATTGAGGGAACCATGGCCAGAGTGGCCAAATTGCCCATGCCCCTTGGTTCATTCAGATTTCCAGGTAACCCTGTGTCTACCAGTTTGTCTCTGATTGGAGGCGGAGATATTTCTCATGCTTTGGATTGGGCTATAGTATTTTTTTTTAAATGAAAGTCAGAGGTATTATAACCCCTTGCGCCCATTAGATAGGGGTCTCTCATAGTTCTCCAGTCCTCTAAGATTCTCAGCGTCTAAGTCTCCAATTGCAAGTCTCCAGCAAGAAAAGGGCTGCTTCAGCGAAAGCTGCCTGGAATATTTTCTGTCCTGTTTTTGCAACTGTTATCAGGGATAGGATTCCCTGCACCTAGGGAGAGTCTAGGTTGTGCCCCAATTCCCAATTAAGTGTGTCTTTTTGATGTAGTTTGTGTAACATTGTGTTTGCTTTTCCTCTGAATAAATTTACAATTTATCTCATTAACTTGTTTTGCTCAATGCATGATCCTGGTAAAAAGGTGTAAATGGCCTAGTCTTCCGTGACAAAGACGCAATCACACAGTGACCCAGGGCGCGGCGCGCACACACACACACACACACACACACACACACACACACAGTGACCCGGTAGAGACGCAGACACATGCACACACTGAGCCGAGCCAGGCGCGTGCACACAGTGACCCGGGCGAGACACACCACACACAGTGACCCGGGCGAGACACACACACCACACACAGTGACCCGGGCGAGACGCGCACTCACACACAGTGACCCGGGCGAGACTCCCACACACAGTGACCCGGGCGAGACTCCCACACACAGTGACCCGGGCGAGACTCACACACACACAGTGACCCGGGCGAGACACATACACACACACAGTGACCCAGGCGAGACACACACACACACACACACACACACAGTGACCCAGGCGAGACACACACACAGTGACCCAGGCGAGACACACACACACAAACACACACACAGTGACCCAAGCGAGACACACACACACACAGTGACCCAGGCGAGACACACACACACACACACACACACACACACACACACACACACACACACACAGTGACCCGGGCGACACACATACACACACACACAGTGACCCAGGCGAGAGACACACACACACACAGTGACCCAGGCGGAGAGACACACACACACACAGTGACCCAGGCGAGACACACACACACACAGTGACCCAGGCGAGACACACACACACAGTGACCCAGGCGAGACACACACACACAGTGACCCAGGCGAGAGACACACACACACACACAGTGACCCAAGCGAGACACACACACACACACACACACAGTGACCCAGGCGAGACACACACACAGTGACCCAGGCGAGAAACACACACACAGTGACCCAAGCGAGACACACACACACAGTGACCAGGCGAGACACACACACACACACAGTGACCCAGGCGACACACACACACACAGTGACCCAGGCGAGACACACACACACAGTGACCCAGGCGAGACACACACACACAGTGACCCAGGCGAGACACACACACACAGTGACCCAGGCGAGACACACACACACATACACACACACACACACAGTGACCCAGACGAGACACACACACACACAGTGACCCAGACGAGACACACACACACACAGTGACCCAGGCGAGACACACACACAGTGACCCAGGCGAGACACACACACAGTGACCCGGGCGAGACACACACACACACACACACACACACACACACACACAGTGACCCAAGCGAGACACACACACACACACACACACTGTGACCCAGGCGAGACACACACACACAGTGACCCGGGCGAGACACACACACACACACACAGTGACCCGGGCGAGACACACACACACACACACAGTGACCCAGGCGAGACAAACACACACACAGTGACCCAGGCGAGACAAACACACACACAGTGACCGGGCGAGACACACACACACACACACACACACACACAGTGACCCAGGCGAGACAAACACACACACAGTGACCCAGGCGAGACACACACACACAGTGACCCAGGCGAGACACACACACACACACACACACACCGTGACCCAGGCGAGACAAACACACACACAGTGACCCAAGCGAGACACACACACACACACAGTGACCCGTGCGAGACACACACACACACACACACACAGTGACCCAGGCGAGACACACACACAGTGACCCAGGCGAGACACACACACACAAACACACACACAGTGACCCAAGCGAGACACACACACACACAGTGACCCAGGCGAGACACACACACACACACACACACACACACACACACACACACACACACACACAGTGACCCGGGCGACACACATACACACACACACAGTGACCCAGGCGAGAGACACACACACACACAGTGACCCAGGCGAGAGACACACTCACACACAGTGACCCGGGCGAGACTCCACACACAGTGACCCGGGCGAGACTCCCACACACAGTGACCCGGGCGAGACTCACACACACACAGTGACCCGGGCGAGACACATACACACACACAGTGACCCAGGTGAGACACACACACACACACACACACACACACAGTGACCCAGGCGAGACACACACACAGTGACCCAGGCGAGACACACACACACAAACACACACACAGTGACCCAAGCGAGACACACACACACACACACACACACACACACACACACAGTGACCCGGGCGACACACATACACACACACACAGTGACCCAGGCGAGAGACACACACACACACAGTGACCCAGGCGAGAGACACACACACACACAGTGACCCAGGCGAGACACACACACACACAGTGACCCAGGCGAGACACACACACACAGTGACCCAGGCGAGACACACACACACAGTGACCCAGGCGAGAGACACACACACACACAGTGACCCAGGCGACACACACACACACACAGTGACCCAGGCGAGACACACACACACACACACACACAGTGACCCAGGCGAGACACACACACAGTGACCCAGGCGAGAAACACACACACAGTGACCCAAGCGAGACACACACACACACAGTGACCCAGGCGAGACACACACACACACACAGTGACCCAGGCGACACACACACACACACAGTGACCCAGGCGAGACACACACACACAGTGACCCAGGCGAGACACACACACACAGTGACCCAGGCGAGACACACACACACACAGTGACCCAGGCGAGACACACACACACATACACACACACACACAGTGACCCAGACGAGACACACACACACACAGTGACCCAGACGAGACACACACACACACAGTGACCCAGGCGAGACACCCACACAGTGACCCAGGCGACACACACACACAGTGACCCGGCGAGACACACACACACACACACACACACACACACACACACACACACAGTGACCCAAGCGAGACACACACACACACACACACACACACACTGTGACCCAGGCGAGACACACACACACAGTGACCCGGGCGAGACACACACACACACACACAGTGACCCGGGCGAGACACACACACACACACACAGTGACCCAGGCGAGACAAACACACACACAGTGACCCAGGCGAGACAAACACACACACAGTGACCCGGGCGAGACACACACACACACACACACACACACACAGTGACCCAGCGAGACAAACACACACACAGTGACCCAGGCGAGACACACACACACAGTGACCCAGGCGAGACACACACACACACACACACACACACACACACCGTGACCCAGGCGAGACAAACACACACACAGTGACCCAAGCGAGACACACACACACACACAGTGACCCGTGCGAGACACACACACACACACACACACACACACACACAGTGACCCGGGCGAGACACACACACACACACACAGTGACCCAGGTGAGACAAACACACACACAGTGACCCAGGCGAGACACACACACACACAGTGACCCAGGCGAGAGACACACACACAGTGACCCAGGCGAGACACACACACACACAGTGACCCAGGCGAGACACACACACACAGTGACCCAAGCGAGACACACACACACACAGTGACCCAGGCGAGAGACACACACACAGTGACCCAGGCGAGACACACACACACACACACACACACAGTGACCCAGACGAGACAAACACACACAGGGACCCAGGCGAGACACACACACACAGTGACCCAGGCGAGACACACACACACAGTGACCCAGGCGAGACACACACACACAGTGACCCAGGCAAGACACACACACACAGGGACCCAGGCGAGACACACACACACAGTGACCCAGGCGAGACACACACACAGTGACCCAGGCGAGACACACACACACAGTGACCCAGGCGAGACACACACACACAGTGACCCAGGCGAGACACACACACACAGTGACCCAGGCGAGACACACACAGTGACCCAGACGAGACACACACACACAGTGACCCGGGCGAGACACACACACACACAGTGACCCAGGCGAGACACACACACAGTGACCCAGACGAGACACCACACACACACACAGTGACCCGGGCGAGACGCGCGCACAAAGTGACCCGGCCGAGACACACACACACACACACACACACACACACACACACACACACCTTTCTTCTCGCTCTTCTTCTCCTTGGATTTAGCGCGCTCTTTACGCCGGCGGTCTCGTGACCGTGATCGGGGCCCCTCGCGTATCTTGTCCCGGTCCCACTCTCTCTCTGAGCGTGTCCGCTCCCTCCTCTCCATTTCCCGCTCCCGCTCTGCCCATTGCTCCCGCGGGCCTCGCTCATGTTCCCTGTGCTCGCCCCTGGGGGGCGCCGGGCCGTGTGGGTGCAGGTGCGGGGGAGGGTGGGGGTGCGGGGGTTCCTCCAGCTTGGGCTCGGGGGGCCGCGCCACCAGAAGCCCCCTATGGAAATCCAGCTGGAAACAGAAAGCAGGGTGTGTGACGAGGAGGAACAAGCTCTTACTCTGGGCGGTGGATACATGGAACAGCCTCCCAGCAGAGGTGGGGGAGGGGGGGAAGTCTCACCTCATCTTGCTCTGCGAAGTCCGCAGACAGGAATTTGGGGTTGGACTGCGGCCATTTCACTCCGTGAAGAGCGTTCCGGGTCACAACGGCTTCTTCTAAACTGGAGTACTACGGGGCGGAGAGGGGAGAGTGAGCGAGGAGAGGAGGTTAGGCGGGGGGAGGTTAGGAGGGCGGGGGGGGGGGGGGGAGAGGTTAGGAGGGGCGGGGGGGAGGGAGAGGTTAGGAGGGCGGGGGGGGGGGGGGAGAGGTTAGGAGGGCGGGGGGGGGGGGGGGGAGAGGTTAGGAGGGCGGGGGGGAGAGGTTAGGAGGGCGGGGGGGGGGGGAAGAGGTTAGGAGGGCGGGGGGGGGGAGAGGTTAGGAGGGCGGGGGGGAGAGGTTAGGAGGGCGGGGGGGGAGAGGTTAGGAGGGCGGGGGGGGAGGGAGAGGTCAGGAGGGCGGGGGGGAGGTTAGGAGGGGAGAGGTTAGAAGGGCGGGGGGGGGAGAGGTTAGAAGGGCGGGGGGGGTAGAGGTTAGGAGGTCGGGGGGGGGGAGAGGTTAGGAGGGTGGGGAGAGGTTAGGAGGGTGGGGGGGGGGAGAGGTTAGGAGGGTGGGGGGGGGGAGAGGTTAGGAGGGCGGGGGGGGGAAAGGTTAGGAGGGCGGGGGGGGGAAAGGTTAGGAGGGCGGGGGGGGGGAAAAGGTTAGGAGGGCGGGGGGGGGAAAAGGTTAGGAGGGCGGGGGGGGAAAGGTTAGGAGGGCGGGGGGGGGGGAAAGGTTAGGAGGGCGGGGGGGGGGGAAAGGTTAGGAGGGCGGGGGGGGGGGAAAGGTTAGGAGGGCAGGGGGGGAAAGGTTAGGAGGGCAGGGGGGGAAAGGTTAGGAGGGCGGGGGGGAAAGGTTAGGAGGGCGGGGGGGGGGGTTAGGAGGGCGGGGGGGGGTTAGGAGGGCGGGGGGGGTTAGGAGGGTGGGGGGGGGGGGGAGGTTAGGAGGGCGGGGGGGGGGAAAGGTTAGGAGGGCGGGGGGGGGGGGAAAGGTTAGGAGGGCGGGGGGGGGGGAAAGGTTAGGAGGGCAGGGGGGGAAAGGTTAGGAGGGCGGGGGGGGGGGGGGGGGAGAGGTTAGGAGGGCGGGGGGGGGGGGGGGGGGGGGGGGGACATCACAGACAGCAGGGAGACATCTTCTCACCGTCACGTAGCAGTGAGATTTTATCTTATCGATCCAGAAACTCTCCTCCACCAGCGTCCCCGTGCGGCCCAGTAACTCCTTCAGCTGCCCCAGGGTGAAAGGTCGGACCTGCAGTGGGGTATATTTCCATTACAGGGATACCGATTACACAGACAGACAGACGTACGTCACCATATCACACACAAGCCCAGGCTCTCTACCTCCTCCACCGGGAGGCGATTCCCAGCACCCACCACCCTCCGGCTTGAGATCCCGCCTCTATAAGCGGTGCATGGCGGGGGGGTCCGTTAGTCTCGCATGGTCCCCCACACTCACCAGGTTACAGATGTGCACGATGCAGCTGGGCTTCCGCCGCGGGGGCGAGGGGAGCTGAGAGGCGGAACGCACGGGGTCGTCGATGGTGATGGACACGCCCGTCCGCTGTTGACTGATGGATCGCCTCAGGAGGGTGTCGCCCAGCGTGACTGCCCGAGAGAGAGACAGGGGGTGAGAGGATGACAGGTGGAGGAGAACCAAGAGCCGGCATACCAAGGCCACAGCGCCACCATGTTTAATGTCAGCCCTCCTGCATGCTCACCTCTGACCTCCGCCTGCACGGGGGGCTCTGGCAGGGGCTTCTTCACTTCCTGCTCCTTAGGGGGAGGGGCTTCCGTCTCCGTTGGAACCGGCACTGGTTCTGGGGGAGGAGCTTCCGGCGTTGCCACTACTTCTTCCTCCTGCCCATTCTCCTGCACCTCTGCCGGCACCACCTGAGGGGAGAAGGCGGCGTCACTCACACCGCGGGACACCCTGACCCCCGTCTGTGTCACTGTGCGGGGAAGGGGGGGGGGAAGTGTCACTGTGCGGGGAAGGGGGGTGTCACTGTGCGGGGAAGGGGGGATGTCACTGTGCGGAGAAGGGGGGTGTCACTGTGCGGGGAAGGGGGGGGGGGGGAAGTGTCACTGTGCGGGAAGGGGGGTGTCACTGTGCGGGGAAGGGGGGGTGTCACTGTGCGGGGAAGGGGGGATGTCACTGTGCGGAGAAGGGGGGTGTCACTGTGCGGGGAAGGGGGGGTGTCACTGTGCGGGGAAGGGGGGGTGTCACTGTGCGGAGAAGGGGGGGTGTCACTGTGCGGGGAAGGGGGGTGTCACTGTGCGGGGAAGGGGGGTGTCACTGTGCGGGGAAGGGGGGGTGTCACTGTGCGGAGAAGGGGGGGTGTCACTGTGCGGGGAAGGGCGGGTGTCACTGTGCGGGGAAGGGGGGTGTCACTGTGCGGAGAAGGGGGGGTGTCACTGTGCGGGGAAGGGGGGTGTCACTGTGCGGGGAAGGCTGGTGTCACTGTGCGGGGAAGGGGGGTGTCACTGTGCGGGGAAGGGGGGGTGTCACTGTGCGGGGAAGGGGGGGTGTCACTGTGCGGGGAAGGGGGGGTGTCACTGTGCGGGGAAGGGGGGTGTCACTGTGCGGGGAAGGGGGGTGTCACTGTGCGGGGAAGGGGGGGTGTCACTGTGCGGGGGGAAAGGGGGGGTGTCACTGTGCGGGGAAGGGGGGTGTCACTGTGCGGGGAAGGGGGGGTGTCACTGTGCGGGGAAGGGGGGGTGTCACTGTGCGGGGAAGGGGGGGGTGTCACTGTGCGGGGAAGGGGGGGTGTCACTGTGCGGGGAAGGGGGGTGTCACTGTGCGGGGAAGGGGGCTGTCACTGTGCGGGGAAGGGGGCTGTCACTGTGCGGGGAAGGGGGGTGTCACTGTGCGGGGAAGGGGGGGTGTCACTGTGCGGGGAAGGGGGGGTGTCACTGTGCGGGGAAGGGGGGTGTCACTGTGCGGGGAAGGGGGGTGTCACTGTGCGGGAAGGGGGGTGTCACTGTGCGGGGAAGGGGGGTGTCACTGTGCAGGGAAGGGGGGGTGTCACTGTGCGGGGAAGGGGGGGTGTCACTGTGCGGGGAAGGGGGGGTGTCACTGTGCGGGGAAGGGGGGGTGTCACTGTGCGGGGAAGGGGGGGTGTCACTGTGCGGGGAAGGGGGGGGTGTCACTGTGCGGGGAAGGGGGGGTGTCACTGTGCGGGGAAGGGGGGGTGTCACTGTGCGGGGAAGGTGGGTGTCACTGTGCGGGGAAGGGGGGGTGTCACTGTGCGGGGAAGGGGGGTGTCACTGTGCGGGGAAGGGGGGGTGTCACTGTGCGGGGAAGGGGGGTGTCACTGTGCGGGGAAGGGGGGTGTCACTGTGCGGGGAAGGGGGGGTGTCACTGTGCGGGGAAGGGGGGGTGTCACTGTGCGGGGAAGGGGGGGTGTCACTGTGCGGGGAAGGGGGGGTGTCACTGTGCGGGGAAGGGGGGGTGTCACTGTGCGGGGAAGGGGGGGTGTCACTGTGCGGGAAGGGGGGGTGTCACTGTGCGGGGAAGGGGGGGTGTCACTGTGCGGGGAAGGGGGGGTGTCACTGTGCGGGGAAGGGGGGGTGTCACTGTGCGGGGAAGGGGGGGTGTCACTGTGCGGGGAAGGGGGGGTGTCACTGTGCGGGGAAGGGGGGTGTCACTGTGCGGGGAAGGGGGGTGTCACTGTGCGGGGAAGGGGGGTGTCACTGTGCGGGGAAGGGGGGGGTGTCACTGTGCGGGGAAGGGGGGGTGTCACTGTGCGGGAAGGGGGGGTGTCACTGTGCGGGGAAGGGGGGGTGTCACTGTGCGGGGAAGGGGGGTGTCACTGTGCGGAGAAGGGGGGTGTCACTGTGCGGGGAAGGGGGGGTCACTGTGCGGGGAAGGGGGGTGTCACTGTGCGGGGAAGGGGGGTGTCACTGTGCGGGAAGGGGGGTGTCACTGTGCGGGGAAGGGGGGTGTCACTGTGCGGGGAAGGGGGGTGTCACTGTGCGGGGAAGGGGGTGTCACTGTGCGGGGAAGGGGGGTGTCACTGTGCGGGGAAGGGGGGTGTCACTGTGCGGGGAAGGGGGGTGTCACTGTGCGGGGAAGGGGGGTGTCACTGTGCGGGGAAGGGGGGTGTCACTGTGCGGGGAAGGGGGGGTGTCACTGTGCGGGGAAGGGGGGGTGTCACTGTGCGGGGAAGGGGGGGGGTGTCACTGTGCGGGGAAGGGGGGGGGTGTCACTGTGCGGGGAAGGGGGGGGGGTGTCACTGTGCGGGGAAGGGGGGGTGTCACTGTGCGGGGAAGGGGGGTGTCACTGTGCGGGGAAGGGGGGTGTCACTGTGCGGGGAAGGGGGGGTGTCACTGTGCGGGGAAGGGGGGGTGTCACTGTGCGGGGAAGGGGGGGTGTCACTGTGCGGAGAAGGGGGGTGTCACTGTGCGGAGAAGGGGGGTGTCACTGTGCGGAGAAGGGGGGTGTCACTGTGCGGAGAAGGGGGTGTCACTGTGCGGGGAAGGGGGGGTGTCACTGTGCGGGGAAGGGGGGGTGTCACTGTGCGGGGAAGGGGGGGTGTCACTGTGCGGGGAAGGGGGGTTGTCACTGTGCGGGGAAGGGGGGGTGTCACTGTGCGGGGAAGGGGGGGTGTCACTGTGCGGGGAAGGGGGGGTGTCACTGTGCGGGGAAGGGGGGGTGTCACTGTGCGGGGAAGGGGGGGTGTCACTGTGCGGGGAAGGGGGGGGTCACTGTGCGGGGAAGGGGGGGTGTCACTGTGCGGGGAAGGGGGGTGTCACTGTGCGGGGAAGGGGGGGTGTCACTGTGCGGGGAAGGGGGGGTGTCACTGTGCGGGGAAGGGGGGGTGTCACTGTGCGGGGAAGGGGGGGTGTCACTGTGCGGGGAAGGGGGGGTGTCACTGTGCGGGGAAGGGGGGGTGTCGCTGTGCGGGGAAGGGGGGGTGTCGCTGTGCGGGGAAGGGGGGTGTCACTGTGCGGGGATGGGGGGGTGTCACTGTGCGGGGAAGGGGGGTGTCACTGTGCGGGGATGGGGGGGTGTCACTGTGCGGGGAAGGGGGGTGTCACTGTGCGGGGAAGGGGGGGTGTCACTGTGCGGGGAAGGGGGGGTGTCACTGTGCGGGGAAGGGGGGGGTGTCACTGTGCGGGGAAGGGGGGGTGTCGCTGTGCGGGGAAGGGGGGGTGTCGCTGTGCGGGGAAGGGGGGTGTCACTGTGCGGGGATGGGGGGGTGTCACTGTGCGGGGAAGGGGGGTGTCACTGTGCGGGGATGGGGGGGTGTCACTGTGCGGGGAAGGGGGGTGTCACTGTGGGGGATGGGGGGGTGTCACTGTGCGGGGAAGGGGGGTGTCACTGTGCGGGGAAGGGGGGGTGTCACTGTGCGGGGAAGGGGGGGTGTCACTGTGCGGGGAAGGGGGGGTGTCGCTGTGCGGGGAAGGGGGGGTGTCGCTGTGCGGGGAAGGGGGGTGTCACTGTGCGGGGATGGGGGGGTGTCACTGTGCGGGGAAGGGGGGTGTCACTGTGCGGGGATGGGGGGGTGTCACTGTGCGGGGAAGGGGGGTGTCACTGTGGGGGGATGGGGGGGTGTCACTGTGCGGGGAAGGGGGGTGTCACTGTGCGGGGAAGGGGGGGTGTCACTGTGCGGGGAAGGGGGGTGTCACTGTGGGGGGATGGGGGGGTGTCACTGTGCGGGGAAGGGGGGTGTCACTGTGGGGGGATGGGGGGGTGTCACTGTGCGGGGAAGGGGGGTGTGACCCTGCCCGTGTGCGTCCCTCCTGATCTGCGGCCTCAGTGATGAAGGCTCTCACCTGGGTGACGGTCCTGCAGATTTTCAGGCCTTTGTCGTGGGAGTTTTCGTCTCCGTTCCGCTCGCTGTTGTCGTCGGAAATGCGCGCGTCGTCGGCGTGTAGATCCAGCACCGCGTCCTGCTTGATCTCCTTGATCTCCGGGATCAGGCTCTGGGGAGGGAGAGATATAGTGTCTCTGCGCCTCCCAATAGGGGAGCAACTGCAGTGAAACGCTGACTGCTAAACCCCAAGATCGGCAGAGACCCCCTCCCCCCAGGTGAGATGCGGGGCTCTGCCTGTGCAAGTGTAACCCGTTAACCATGTCACTGCTGGCGTCCTGCAGATGGTGTCACCTTCTGGTCACTTGTCCTACTTACAAAGAACCCAAAGGGTCATGCAGCGTTTCCAGTAAACCCCAAAATCTGCCCCGCCACCCCCCGTATGCAGAAGGCCAGGAGTTATGTTACCATATAGACACATTAATACGTTTTGTGGCAAATGCCCCTTTCCTTAAACCTCCGGACGGACATACCTTGAGGGAGTCGGTGGAGATGCTGATGGAGGGCTTCTTCTGGGTGGTGGCCGTGCTGGCGCCCCAACGCCTGCGCCTGGCCGGGTGAGCCCCCTCGCTGTCGCTGTTCACAGTGGGGGATGCGAGAGGCTGAGAGGTACTTTTACCGGCCGCTAAGGGGGGAGGAGACAGGGTTACAGCGACAGGGCGGCACAGCCATCAGTAACCCCCTCCCTGCCAGAGACCCCACATGGCAACCAGGACCCCCCCCTCCCGTGCGAGAAATCCCCCCCCCCCCCCCCCCCCCCCCCCCCGGGATCAGGGATCTTACTTACAGATCACAGAGATCTTCCGCTTGAAAACTCTTGGCGTCGTGCTCTAAAGAGAGGGAGAAACGGGCCGAGAGAAGGCGGAGGGGGCGAGAGAGGTGAGAGAGGGCCCCCGGGGGAAGAAAGGACAACGTGTTAGGCAATTATAACAAGAGCAGAAATAAAGGAAAATAAATAAAAAAGAAACGAAACAGAAGAAAAAAGTGAGAAGAATAAAACCCCCGAACTCTTCCTATGAGGGAGAGAGGCCGGCCGGGTGCGGAGAGGGTTAAAGCGCTGCGTGTGAGGGACCCCGACAAGGAGAGACCCCCATCTACCAGAACCCGCTATATCTGCCAATACTACAGCACTCCCCCGGGCGAGCGTCCAGAGAGGTGTGCGCACAGACGCGGTGTGTGACGGGGATCTAATATCTGCCCCCCCACACGGCGCGCATGCATACCTGCCTGACCCCCCCCCCTCCCCCCGCGCGTGCATATCTGCCCCCATCCCCGCGGCGCGCACGCATATGTGCCCCCCATACCCGCGGCGCGTGCATATCTGCCCCCTCTCAGCGCGCACGCATATCTGTCCCCTCGCAGCGCGCACGCATATCTGCCCCCTCTCAGCGCGCGTGCATATCTGCCCCCTCAGCGCGCGTGCATATCTGCCCCCTCTCAGCGCGCGTGCATATCTGCCCCCACCCCCGCGGCGCGCACGCATATCTGCCCCCACCCCCGCGGCGCGCACGCATATCTGCCCCCACCCCCGCGGCGCGCACGCATATCTGCCCCCACCCCAGCGGCGCGCACGCATATCTCCATATGCAGCACGGTGACACTAGCCGCGGTACAGCACGGTGACACTAGCCGCGGTACAGCACGGTGACACTAGCCGCGGTACAGCACGGTGACACTAGCCGCGGTACAGCAGGGTGACACTAGCCGCGGTACAGCAGGGTGACACTAGCCGCGGTACAGCACGGTGACACTAGCCGCGGTACAGCACGGTGACACTAGCCGCGGTACAGCACGGTGACACTAGCCGCGGTACAGCACGGTGACACTAGCCGCGGTACAGCACGGTGACACTAGCCGCGGTACAGCACGGTGACACTAGCCGCGGTACAGCACGGTGACACTAGCCGCGGTACAGCACGGTGACACTAGCCGCGGTACAGCACGGTGACACTAGCCGCGGTACAGCACGGTGACACTAGCCGCGGTACAGCACGGTGACACTAGCCGCGGTACAGCACGGTGACACTAGCCGCGGTACAGCACGGTGACACTAGCCGCGGTACAGCACGGTGACACTAGCCGCGGTACAGCACGGTGACACTAGCCGCGGTACAGCACGGTGACACTAGCCGCGGTACAGCACGGTGACACTAGCCGCGGTACAGCACGGTGACACTAGCCGCGGTACAGCACGGTGACACTAGCCGCGGTACAGCACGGTGACACTAGCCGCGGTACAGCACGGTGACACTAGCCGCGGTACAGCACGGTGACACTAGCCGCGGTACAGCACGGTGACACTAGCCGCGGTACAGCACGGTGACACTAGCCGCGGTACAGCACGGTGACACTAGCCGCGGTACAGCACGGTTATGAAACAGATCATTTCCCGACTGCAGCTGTTTGTGGAAGGGGTGTGGTTACCAAGCTCTGCACCGATTGGCTGATCCCTGGGTGATGTCATGCCATTTTACAGAAGGGCTTCTGGGAGTGTAGTTTGTCTACTTGTCAATACAGTACGATACTATTGGAAGAGTCGCAGACTACAACTCCCAGAAGCCCCTGCAAAAAAGAAAGATCACACGACACACAGCAGCAGCGTGAAACACAGCAGCAAGTAGGTTTATGCGCCCCCCTCCCCTCAAGTATCCATCTCCTCTCCAACTGCTGCCACCCTCATGTTCCGATTAACCCTTTCCCTGCCAGATGCCCGCCATGCAGCAGTTACGCCCCCTGCGATGCCCGGCAGGCCGTCTCGTCTCACATGAAGATCAGGAAAAGAAAATGGAGGGAAGAGGAATAATAATAAATAAATAAATAAACGGGTCTCTCCGGAATTATAATAAAAAAAAATAATGTAAGTAAAAAAAACAACAAACAAAAAAAAAAAACAAATGAAATCAATAAGAATTCAGATAAACCTATAAAAAGGCTAAGGACAGAGATATGGAAATAGAGAAAAATAAACCAACACATCTGAGTGATGAAGTGTCCGGGGACCCCGTGAGTCGCCCACGCGGGTCGGGAATGGCCGTGCGCCCACTCGGCTTATTTTGGAATTGGTTGGGCCTTGTGTTTTTGGAGGGTGGTGAGATGGGAAGTGGCGAGAAAGGTGGGTGAGAAGGGGCCGCCACCCCGCCCCCTCGTTACGCTCCACAGCTCAGATAACGGTCCGTTTGGTGAAAGTCTGGTGGAGAAGCAGGGGCAGAGAGACAGCGTGGGACGCAGAGGGAAGACCCCAGCACAGGTTCAATGTGTTACTGTGCCGGCAGCGACAGGCAGGGGATGTGTGCTCCGTCCCGCGGCTCAGGGACCTCACACTCCACATCTTGGGTTTGGTAAAGTCTGGTGGAGAAGCAGGGGCAGAACGAGCCAGCGTGTGACGTAGAGGAAAGACCCCAGCACAGGTTCAATGTGTTACTGTGCCGGCAGCGACAGGCAGGGGATGTGTGCTCCGTCCCGCGGCTCAGGGACCTCACACTCCACAGTCTTGGGTTTGGTGAAAGTCTGGTGGAGAAGCAGGGGCAGAGAGCGAGCGTGGGACGCAGAGGAAAGACCCCAGCACAGGTTCAATGTGTTACTGTGCCGGCAGCGACAGGCAGGGGATGTGTGCTCCGTCCCGCGGCTCAGGGACCTCACACTCCACATCTTGGGTTTGGTAACATCCGGTGGAGAAGCAGGGGCAGAGAGACAGCGTGTGACGCAGAGGGAAGACCCCAGCACAGGTTCAATGTGTTACTGTGCCGGCAGCGACAGGCAGGGGATGTGTGCTCCGTCCCGCGGCTCAGGGACCTCACACTCCACATCTTGGGTTTGGTGAAAGTCTGGTGGAGAAGCAGGGGCAGAGAGACAGCGTGGGACGCAGAGGAAAGACCCCAGCACAGGTTCAATGTGTTACTGTGCCGGCAGCGACAGGCAGGGATGTGTGCTCCGTCCCGCGGCTCAGGGACCTCACACTCCACATCTTGGGTTTGGTGAAAGTCTGGTGGAGAAGCAGGGGCAGAGAGACAGCGTGGGACGCAGAGGAAAGACCCCAGCACAGGTTCAATGTGTTACTGTGCCGGCAGCGGATGTGTGCTCCGTCCCGCGGCTCAGGGACCACCGTACACTCCACATCTTGGGTTTGGTGAAAGTCTGGTGGAGAAGCAGGGGCAGAGAGCGAGCGTGGGACGCAGAGGAAAGACCCCAGCACAGGTTCAATGTGTTACTGTGCCGGCAGCGACAGGCAGGGGATGTGTGCTCCGTCCCGCGGCTCAGGGACCTCACACTCCACATCTTGGGTTTGGTCACATCCGGTGGAGAAGCAGGGGCAGAGAGACAGCGTGGGACGCAGAGGAAAGACCCCAGCACAGGTTCAATGTGTTACTGTGCCGGCAGCGACAGTCAGGGGATGTGTGCTCCGTCCCGCGGCTCAGGGACCTCACACTCCACATCTTGGGTTTGGTCACAGTCCTGGTGGTGCAGGGGCAGAGAGCGAGCGTGGGACGCAGAGGAAAGACCCCAGCACAGGTTCAATGTGTTACTGTGCCGGCAGCGACAGGCAGGGGATGTGTGCTCCGTCCCGCGGCTCAGGGACCTCACACTCCACATCTTGGGTTTGGTCACAGTCCCTGGTGGTGCAGGGGCAGAGAGACAGCGTGGGACGCAGAGGGAAGACCCCAGCACAGGTTCAATGTGTTACTGTGCCGGCAGCGACAGGCAGGGGATGTGTGCTCCGTCCCGCGGCTCAGGGACCTCACACTCCACATCTTGGGTTTGGTCACAGTCCTGGTGGTGCAGGGGCAGAGGAAGGACAGCGTGGGACGCAGAGGAAGGACCCCACACAGGATCAACATGTGATTGCAGGCAGCGACAATGACGACGTGCGCTCTGTCCCGCGGCTAGGGGACCTCACACTCCACACCTTGTGTTTGCAGTCAGGTTGAACAATGGTGGACTAGTCACCATACACGGTCACCCTATTGCACGGACACAGTTCCAGCCCTTACTAATGTCTTGTATTAATCACAACCCGCCATGGACAAATCCTTTGTAGTAGCTGCTCGTACGAGAAGGGACAGGATTGCGTTCTCTGCCACAGTAAATCATCGGCATTCCAGGGAACGCTCTCTCCAGTCGTTGCAACTGGGTCTCGGCAACAACGCGTGGCATGGACCTCTCGCAGCCGGGCAGCCGCGTGCCACACCTGCATGTGCTGGCGGTGTGACGGAGAGGCGTGATCAGAGTCCTTGAAACACCACAGGAAACGTCCTCCCCGGGAGAGAACCAGTAACGATGGTCCTGGCTGAGAGGAGAGGCTTCTGCTTTCATCAGCTCTCCGGTTTAGCGCCAGCCCAGGTCCGTATTACAGAAGACGGGCCCCAGTCTCTGTTCCTGGACGACGTGACAGCACGTTACACTGGACACGCTAGGTTTCGTGTCGGTGGGGAGCGGCTGGGAGGAGTTGACGCCCTCCCCCAGGCCCTCCCTTCCTTTCATTCTGTCCGGCACCCTCAGGGGCTACACGGTTAAAGCTGGGCTCTGAGTGGGTGACGCTTGGCAGTCCGGCAGGGTTTTGGCGATGGGACAGGTGTCTTTACGGAGGAAGGAACGGCACACACACTTATACAGGCTTCGCTGGTGGACAAGGGAGGCGGGGAGAGAGCAGGGAGCACCTTATAACACCATCTCCCCCCACCCGCCCCGCTGCTGCTCCATGATCACACCCCGCCCGGACCACCCCACCCACCCCGTTCATGAGAAGGACCCACCCTTAACGCAGGGCCGAGTATTAAGACCATACTGGAGAATTTAGGGCCATATGAAAAGGTTTGGTGTGTGCGTGTGATACACATCCCCCCTCCCCCAAGCTCCCGCAGTCCTAGCCGTTTATCTCAACTTGTTTTAAGGGTGTTGGTGGAAGACCCCAAACCAGTAATGCCCACCCACCCCGTGTCTGATCGGTTGAAAAGCAGGGTGCGGTGAGAGCCGCCATCTTACCTCTTTCTTGTCGCCCTCCTCGGCAGGTGGGGGAGGCCCTGCCTCTTGAGTTTCGCTCTCTGCGGCCTCCATTGCCGGGTCCGTGCTCTCTGGTGCGCTGTAAGGGAGAGGAGCGTCAGGTTTGGGCACAGGGAGGTGACACGAACATGCGGCCCTCACAGAGGGAGTGAGGGCAGGGGCTGCCCTTTCGCCATCTGCACAATACACAGGCATTTCAACTCTCAAGGCAAGAAAGATCAGAACCAGATGCAGCAGCGCGGCTTCGGAGACGCGAGACAGAGCAGCCTGTGCGGTCTCTTTAGTTATTTGCGCAGGGCCGGTCAGACTGCTCTATCGATATCAAATTCTCCCTCCCCCCCGAAATCAAAGTCTCCCTCCTCCTCCTCTCTCCCCGACATTAGTCTCCATCATCGCCCCCTAATAAAGTCCCCCCTCCTCTCGATATTAGGTTGCCCTCCTCTCGATATTAAGGTTGCCCTCCTCTCTCCCCGATATTAGTCTCGATATTAAAATCTCCCTAAACTACCCTGATATTAAAGTCTCCCTCCACTCCCCCGATATTAGTCTCCCCATCTCAACTCGATATTAAAGTCTCCTCCTCTCCCCCGATATTGAAGTCTCCGTCCTCTCCCCCGATATTAAAGTCTCCCTCCTCTCCCCCGATATTAGTCTCCCCTCCTCAACTCGATATTAAAGTCTCCCTCCTCCCCCCGATATTTAAGTCTCCCTCCTCTCCCCCCGATATTAAAGTCTCCCTCCCCTCCCCCGATATTAAAGTCTCCCTCCTCTCCCCCGATATTGAAGTCTCCGTCCTCTCCCCCGATATTAAAGTCTCCCTCCTCTCCCCCGATATTAGTCTCCCTCCTCTCCCCCGATATTAAAGTCTCCCTCCCCTCCCCCGATATTAAAGTCTCCCTCCTCTCCCCCGATATTAAAGTCTCCCTCCTCTCCCCCGATATTTAAGTCTCCCTCCTCTCCCCCCGATATTAAAGTCTCCCTCCTCTCCCCCGATATTTAAGTCTCCCTCCTCTCCCCCCGATATTAAGTCTCCCTCCCCCTCCCCGATATTAAAGTCTCCCTCCTCTCCCCCGATATTAAAGTCTCCCTCCCCCCCCGATATTTAAGTCTGCCTCCTCTCCCCCGATATTTAAGTCTGCCTCCTCTCCCCCGATATTTAAGTCTCCCTCCTCTCCCCGATATTAAAGTCTCCCTCCTCTCCCCCGATATTAAAGTCTCCCTCCTTTCCTCGATATTAAAGTCTCCCTCCTCTCTCCCGATATTAAAGTCTCCCTCCT
>NC_134495.1:36882599-36910099 GCF_040206685.1 Ascaphus truei
CATGAAAAGCCATCTCTCCAACACCAGGGCAATGGCAAGAGATGCACCACCGTCGGCGCCCCCTCTCACCGTCGGCGTCCACTCCCACCGCCGGCGGCGCCCACTCCCACCGCCGGCGGCGCCCACTCCCACCGCCGGCGGCGCCCCCTCCCACCGTCGGCGGCGCCCCCTCCCACCGTCGGCGGCGCCCACTCCCACCGCCGTCGGCGTCCACTCCCACCACCGTCAGCGGCCACTCCCACCGTCAGCGGCCACTCCCACCGTCAGCGGCCACTCCCACCGTCAGCGCCCACTCCCACCGTCAGCGCCCACTCCCACCGTCAGCGCCCACTCCACCGTCAGCACCCACTCCCACCGTCAGCACCCACTCCCACCGTCAGCACCACTCCCACCGTCAGCACCCACTCCCACCGTCAGCACCCACTCCCACCGTCAGCACCCACTCCCACCGTCAGCACCCACTCCCACCGTCAGCACCCACTCCCACCGTCAGCACCCACTCCCACCGTCAGCACCCACTCCCACCGTCAGCACCCACTCCCACCGTCAGTACCCACTCCCACCGTCAGTACCCACTCCCACCGTCAGTACCCACTCCCACCGTCAGTACCCACTCCCACCGTCAGTACCCACTCCCACCGTCAGTACCCACTCCCACCGTCAGTACCCACTCCCACCGTCAGTACCCACTCCCACCGTCAGTACCCACTCCACCGTCAGTACCCACTCCACCGTCAGTACCCACTCCACCGTCAGTACCCACTCCCACCGTCAGTACCCACTCCCACCGTCAGTGCCCACTCCCACCGTCAGTGCCCACTCCCACTGCCCACTCACTTGCTCAGCTGGTTCCTCATGGGCCTGATGCAGCCGCCGGCGCTCTCCGCGGCCGGGTAGGGAGGCTGCATCCTGTGGGGGGCGCACGTCTCTCTGTAGCCGCACCGGTTTGGGGGGAGGCGGTGGTGAGGTGCTTGACGGGGGCTGTGACACCTCCTGGAGAGGAGGGATGGGGCGCTGACAGGATGGGGGTCTGGAGAGTCCTTTGGGGGAGGACTTATGCTGCGTGACGCTGCGGCCGTCTGCAGAAGGGGACGAGAGGTGCGAGGAGTCAAGCGAGAAGAGAGAGCAGAGAGAACATCAAGTGGCTCCCAAAATGGGGACCCGGTGGATTAAAGAGGGGGGCGGGGCTCAGAGGGCAAACTCGGTAAGAATAGGGGACCCCAAAGCGTAACATGGCCCATTATAAAAGGGCGTGGAACCATTGAGCAGAGAGAATGACAGAGATAAAGTAAGAGCGAAGAAGACAGCAGGAGGAGCACAACGGTGGTGGGACAGCTCGTACGACCCCTCACCTTGTCGCTGTGGGAAGAAGACGATCTCGAAGAGGACGATGAAGAGCGTGACGTCCGGCCGTGCCTTGCTGGCGAGGAGGATTTTGAGCAGGAGCTGTGTCTGGAAGGGGATGACCTCTCTGCGGAAGAGTGCGACGAGTGGGAAGAGGAGGAGAAAGATGATGATGATGATGATGACGAGGAGGAGGAGGATGATGATGACGAGGTCCTCTTGCGTGGAGATGCTCTCATAAGTACCTCCGGCTCTTCTCTGCCTTCTTCCGCTGTAGCTTTCTGCGGCTCCACTGCTCTCACAGGCTCTTGCTCCTCTCCCGGCAGCGACTCCTCTGGGGCAGAATATGCTGGAGGCTCCTTATCAGGGGGAGCAGTGTTATTGTGCTTTGTAACTTCTTCCTCTTCCCTGTGTGTCTCAGACTGGTGCATTCCAATGATCTCTGCGGTCTCCTTTCTTTCAGGGCTTTGATGGCTCTTCCATCCTTCTCGGGGACAGGAGACTGAGCTACTTCTATGGATGTATCCACAGGACACACTGACTCAGAGAATGTTTGCTTTGTTAATGCCTCCAGATCTCTGAGATTCAGAGGTGGCTCTTCCTCCATCAACAAGGTGGAACTTGCAACAGTGTTTTCCTTCTCGTGAGGAGTGTACGTGGCAACCATGGGTGGCTCAACAGCCTTCTCTTGTGGTGGAGAGGGTGATGTATGAACAGGCGTTATTTTTTGGTTTGGCGCAGCCAGCAAAATGGATTCAACCACTGGGAGATTTACCTCAGACATCTCCACTTTGGGAGTTTCATTGATGTCTTCACAGGCTCCGTCCTCTCTCTTCTCTAACTCTGGAATTTCCTGGGCACCTAATGGGGCTCCCTTCTCTGGTGTCACCAGCTCAGGGGGTTCATGGACATCTGCAGACAATCCAGAGGTTTCCATTTCAGGTGCTTCTTCGACAGCTGCAGAGCCTTTAACTTTAGTTTCTCAAATTCAGAAGCTTCCTGGCCAACTATGGGAGTCTCGTGGATAATTAAGGGAATCATACCCTCTAGTGTCAGAGATTGAGGAGTTTCTTGCACAACTGTGTGGCCTTCATCCTCTGGTTTCTCAAATTCTGAAGCTTCCTGGTCAACTATGGGAGTCTCATGGATAATTAAGGGTATCCTCTCCTCTGGTGTCAGAGATTCAGAAGTTTCTTGGACAAGTGTGTGGCCTTCATCCTCTGGTTTCTCAAATTCTGAAGCTTCCTGGACAACTATGGGAGTCTCGTGGATAATTAAGGGTATCCTCTCCTCTGGTGTCAGCGATTCGGGAGTTTCTTGGCCAGCTGCAGTTTCTTTATCATGTGGTTTCTCTAATTGTGAAGCTCCCTGGAAAACTATGGGAGTCTCATGGATAATTAAGGGACTCCTCTCCTCTGGTGTCAGAGATTCAGGTGCTTCTTGGACAAATGTGTGGCCTTCATCCTCTGGTTTCCCTAATTGTGAAGCTTCCTGGACAACTATGTGAGTCTCATGGATAATTAAAGGTATCCTCTCCTCTGGTGTCAGAGATTCAGGTGCTTCTTGGACAAATGTGTGGCCTTCATCCTCTGGTTTCTCTAATTCTGAACCTTCCTGGACAACTATGGGAGTCTCATGGATAATTAAGGGAATTCTACTGTCTGGTGTCAGAGATTCAGGAGTTACTTGGACAAATGTGTGGCCTTCATCCTCTGGTTTCTCTAATTCTGAAGCTTCCTGGACAACTATGGGAGTCTCATGGATAATTAAGGGAATCCTACTGTCTGGTGTCAGAGATTCAGGAGTTACTTGGACAAATGTGTGGTTTTCATCCTCTGGTTTCTCTAATTCTGAAGCTTCCTGGACAACTATGGGAGTCTCATGGATAATTAAGGGAATTCTATTGTCTGGTGTCAGAGATTCAGGAGTTTCTTGGACAAATGTGTGGCCTTCGTCCCCTGGTTTCACTAATTCTGAAGCTTCCTGGACAACTGTGGGAGTGTCATGGATAATTAAAGGAATCCTACTGTCTGGTGTCATGGATTCCGGAGTTTCTTGGACAAATGTGTGGCCTTCATCCTCTGGTTTCTCTAATTCTGAAGCTTCCTGGACAACTATGGGAGTCTCATGGATAATTAAGGGAATTCTACTGTCTGGTGTCAGAGATTCAGGAGTTTCTTGGAGAAATGTGTGGCCTTCATCCCCTGGTTTCTCTAATTCTGAAGCTTCCTGGACAACTATGGGAGTCTCATAGATAATTAAGGGAATCCTACTGTCTGTCAGAGGTTCGGGGGTTTCTTGGCCAGCTGCAGTTACTTTGTCATGTGGTCTCTCTAATTGTGAAGCTTCCAGGACAACTATGGGAGTCTCATGGATAATTAAGGGACTCCTCTCCTCTGGTGTCAGAGATTCGGGTGCTTCTTGGACAGCTGTGGGGCCTTTATCCTTTGGTTTCTCAAATTCTGAAGCTTCTTGGACAACTATGTGAGTTTCATGGATAATTAGGGGAATCCTACTATCTGGTGTCAGAGATTCACGAGTCTCTTGGACAACTATAGGGCCCTCAGGAGCTGCATTAAAGATTACAGAGACCTCATCTGTAGCCTCTTGCATCAAGACATGGGCCTCAGGTGCTACTTGGTCATCTGCTTCAGATTCTCTAGGAAAGTTTTGGACAATTACTGGGGCCTCAGAAGCTTCCTGGATACCCAGGGGGGTCAGAATTTCTGGTGTCCCCAGTGTAGGGGCATCCTGTATAATTATGGAGGTCTCAGGAGCTACCTGAACAAGCACAGAGGCCCGATCGTCTGGTGGCATTGGTTCAGGAGCTGTCTGAACTACAGAGTCCCTTTTGTCTGATGAAAAAGCTTTGGTAATCAACTGAGAAACGTTGTGGATAATTATGGGGGCCCTCTTGTCTTGTATCACTGATAGATGGCCTTCCTGGGCAGGGAGAGTGGTATTATCCTCTGAGATCAACAACTTAGGAGCTTCTTGCAAAACTACAGGGGCTTCCAAAGATGGTTGGAGCTCTGGAGGTGTTCCATTATCTGGCGTTTTGGGCTCAGGAGCTTCTTGGACGGCAACAGGGGCCTCCAACATTTCTTCAACAATTACAGGAGTCTTATCCTTCGGTGTTGCCGACTCCACATTTTCAACAACTACACATGCGGTGTCATCTTGTGTCACTGCCTTGTCCCCTGGTGTCACTGCCTTGTCTCCTGGTGGCTGAGACTCAGCAGCTGCTTGTGTGCCTACGGGGACCACTTCCAATTGGGTCCCCAATTTGACAGTTTCCAGAACATCTCTGGTATTTTTAGTTATTACTGAAGCCGGGGTTTCTCGGACACCTAGTGAGATGTTTTCTGCTTGCGTCAATTCTTTAGTTTCTAGTCTCTCTGTGGAGGCTCCTTCTTCAGACGGACCATGTGTAATTACAGATGGTTGTTCCAACTCTGACCTTCTTACAGAGGGAGCTTTCATTCGCCGAGCAGGCCGGAGCTGACCGTCAGCACGAGACTTTCCCTCTGATATGTACAGGACAGGCTCACGCGTGTCTCTTACTTGTGGTTTTTCTTTCACCTCTTCTAAATCTGGAACAATGGCTTCTGTTCCGGCCTTCTTTATACCGGACCCGTCCTGGGCCCTCCCCAGACAAATCAATTCCTCCGCTCTTGTCTGCTGCAGTTCCTGGATTATCTTGTGTGGTCTAAACTCAGGCTTTTCTACTACAGACACAACTTTGGCACCCCTCTTAGCCACAACTTCAGATGGTTCCTTGACCACATCAGGTGTCCTCGCTTCAGGCAGGTCATGTCCACCTGTGTGTCTGGATTTCACCTTATCTGATGCAGGCTGTCCACGGGCACCTGCTGATGTCCTAATCTTCATCTTTCTCATTTTAGTTAAGCCAGGGGCACCAACAGGAGAACATACTTGAGTCTTCTCTGATTCCGGAGACCCACAGACACCCAATGATGGCCTCCCTTCCGACTTTTCTGATTCGGATTTATTTAAAACAGATAATGACTTTACTTCTGACCTCTCCACTTCAGGATGGCCTGGGATATGCACAGACAGGCTGCCTTCTCGGACACCCACATGAGGTGTTGTGTCTTTCTTCTCCAATATGGACATGGACTGGACACCTCTTCCCACTGACTTCTCCACTATACACAGGCTCTGTTCTCCCTCAGCCATCCTTCCTTCTGACTTAACTCGGGCAGGTGGCCTCATTAGGACTAGCGCAGGCCTACCCTTTACATCCTTTGAGGTGGTAATGGGGCGTCTCTCCTTCTCACGCGGTACGGGCAACTCCTGCGGCCTAGTTTTAGCCTTCTCAGCCTCTTGGTGCCAATCGGGAGTCTGTCGAATGACAAAAGACGATTCCTGGTGCCGGCGTGGTGCCGTTTCTGACCCTCCTTCTGCCTTCTCTCTGGCCTGACGCCCCCACTTCTTGGGAGATCTGTGGCTCCTGCTCCCTTCTGAGTGGGGAAGATGTGGAGTTCCTGCTTTCTCAGACACTGGAGAGACCTTCTTGTCTGCGGAGAGCCGGTGGCGGACCCCCTCCAGGGACAGCAGTGGGGGAACCCGCTCTTCTGATGCTTCCTCTGCTTCCAGAGCCGCTGCTTTGAACCCGCTCTGGGTGAGCTCAGGTGGAGAGGGAGACCGTCTGACTCCCGGTGAACTCTTGTGTTGCTGAGGGGTGGCTGCCCTGGTAGAGGATCGTCTTCTTTTGGGTATCTCACCTTCATCCCGCGCTGGTTTTATCTCCCTCTCTTCTTCCATCTCCTCCTCCTCGTCCCCCGCCTCTTCTAACTCTTCTCTCACGGGTGGTGGATCTGCTTTTGACCTGCGCACCCGCGGGGAGGCCCTGCGCTGCTCCTCCTCCATTACTGGCTGGGCAAACACAGGCGTTTTCGGGGTTCTGGTCTGCAAAGGAAAGGGAAAGTTGGGTGAGGTCCCGGAGCCTGTTGGAGTTCCCCTGTGAGGTTCGAAAAGGTATAATAATAATAATAGCATGTTCTTGTATAGCGCTGCAAGTTTTACGTAGCGCTTTACAGAGACATTTTGCAGGCGCAGGTCCCTGCCCCGTGGAACTTACAATCTATGTTTTTGGTGCCTGAGGCACAGGGAGATAAAGTGACTTGCCCAAGGTCACAAGGAGCCGACACCGGGAATTGAACCAGGTTCCCCTGCTTCAAACTCAGTGCCAGTCCTTCTCCCAACACCTACCCCATCTGGGATACTTTACTACTCAGACAACGGAGGAGGTTCTCCGTCTTCATGGGGTGGGCATTACTCACCTGCCTGACCCTGTTTCGTCACTGTTTCGTCACTGTTTCGTCGTCGTCATTATTACAATAAAGTTTTATTATTTTTGGCCAACATACTGGCTTTATTAGTATCTGCTGTCCTACTGTGTGGGGAGCATTCACTACAAGTCACTTATACCTACCATGTTATAATGCGTACATACATTGGACTATTTAGTCATACGTTAATATACAATATTAGACAGAGTGCAGCAAACAGGGACCTTAGGGTGATTTCTTTATCATCCTTCTCTGGTCACACTCATGTAATACGTGTTCCCTGTATGCACCAGTCTGTACTATCGGATATTTGAATAGGTGAGCGGTGAGGTCGAACTGTTGTGTTAATGGTGGGCATTACTCACCTGTCTGACCCGGGGTGATCTCCTTTCACGCTTTTTGGGAAGTTCTTCCTCGGAATCCTCTGGATCTTCCAAGACTGGGAGGCCTTTTTCTGCACACGGGGAAAAAAAAGTTTTTTAAAGCCACAAATAAGATTCAGCATTTCCTTTCCTTGCCTTCCTTTGTGAAATTCGGTAGTTGCATTCTGAAAACGTGGCAATATAGAACGCACAGCACTGCGGAACTCTCTGGTAGCTCAGCCATTCTACATCATAATAAACTGCCCACAGTATTCACAGATATCAAAGACATTGGCGCGTGGGGTGGGCATGCGTGTAACACATTCATGCAGACAGGGCGTGTGTATGTAAATCAGTCCAAGTTCTCATTAACGTTGCTGCATGTGACGGTTTAAAAAGGCAGCACACATAAAGCCGGTCTCTAGCTGATGAGTCCAGCCGGGAGCTGGTTAATTTCAGATGGGAGCTGGTTAATTTCAGATAGTCAATTGGCCAGCTCTCACCTGGCTCATCAAGCAGGTTTAAAAAAAAGTTGCTGCACAAACCTCATAGGGTTTTCTAGCACAGAGGGACTGTGCCGTCAGGGAGATCCCCAGAAAACATCTCTCACGCACAGAGGGACTGTGCCGCCAGGGAGATCACCAGAAAACATCTCTCACGCACAGAGGGACTGTGCCGCCAGAGAGATCCCCAGAAAACATCTCTCACGCACAGAGGGACTGTGCCGCCAGAGAGATCCCCAGAAAACATCTCTCACGCACAGAGGGACTGTGCCGCCAGAGAGATCCCCAGAAAACATCTCTCACGCACAGAGGGACTGTGCCGTCAGGGAGATCACCAGAAAACATCTCTCACGCACAGAGGGACTGTGCCGCCAGAGATCCCCAGAAAACATCTCTCACGCACAGAGGGACTGTGCCGCCAGAGAGATCCCCAGAAAACATCTCTCACGCACAGAGGGACTGTGCCGCCAGGGAGATCCCCAGAAAACATCTCTCACACACAGAGGGACTGTGCCGCCAGAGAGATCCCCAGAAAACATCTCTCACGCACACAGGGACTGTGCCGTCAGGGAGATCCCCAGAAAACATCTCTCACGCACAGAGGGACTGTGCCGTCAGGGAGATCCCCAGAAAACATCTCTCACGCACAGAGGGACTGTGCCGCCAGAGAGATCCCCAGAAAACATCTCTCACGCACAGAGGGACTGTGCCGCCAGGGAGATCCCCAGAAAACATCTCTCACACACAGAGGGACTGTGCCGCCAGGGAGATCCCCAGAAAACATCTCTCACGCACAGAGGGACTGTGCCGTCAGGGAGATCCCCAGAAAACATCTCTCACGCACAGAGGGACTGTGCCGTCAGGGAGATCCCCAGAAAACATCTATCACGCACAGAGGGACTGTGCCGCCAGAGAGATCCCCAGAAAACATCTCTCACGCACAGAGGGACTGTGCCGCCAGAGAGATCCCCAGAAAACATCTCTCACGCACAGAGGGACTGTGCCGTCAGGGAGATCCCCAGAAAACATCTCTCACGCACAGAGGGACTGTGCCGTCAGGGAGATCCCCAGAAAACATCTCTCACGAACAGAGGGACTTTGCCGCCAGAGAGATCCCCAGAAAACATCTCTCACACACAGAGGGACTGTGCCGTCAGGGAGATCCCCAGAAAACATCTCTCACGCACAGAGGGACTGTGCCGCCAGAGAGATCCCCAGAAAACATCTCTCACGCACAGAGGGACTGTGCCGTCAGAGAGATCCCCAGAAAACATCTCTCACGCACAGAGGGACTGTGCCGTCAGAGAGATCCCCAGAAAACATCTCTCACGCACAGAGGGACTGTGCCGTCAGAGAGATCCCCAGAAAACATCTCTCACGCACAGAGGGACTGTGCCGCCAGAGAGATCCCCAGAAAACATCTCTCACGCACAGAGGGACTGTGCCGTCAGGGAGATCCCCAGAAAACATCTCTCACGCACAGAGGGACTGTGCCGTCAGAGAGATCCCCAGAAAACATCTCTCACACACAGAGAGACTGTGCCGTCAGAGAGATCCCCAGAAAACATCTCTCACGCACAGAGGGACTGTGCCGCCAGAGAGATCCCCAGAAAACATCTCTCACGCACAGAGGGACTGTGCCGTCAGAGAGATCCCCAGAAAACATCTCTCACACACAGAGGTACTGTGCCGTCAGGGAGATCCCCAGAAAACATCTCTCACGCACAGAGGGACTGTGCCGTCAGAGAGATCCCCAGAAAACATCTCTCACGCACAGAGGGACTGTGCCGTCAGAGATCCCCAGAAAACATCTCTCACGCACAGAGGGACTGTGCCGTCAGAGGGATCCCCAGAAAAATCTCTCACGCACAGAGGGACTGTGCCGCCAGAGAGATCCCCAGAAAACATCTCTCACGCACAGAGGGACTGTGCCGCCAGAGAGATCCCCAGAAAACATCTCTCACGCACAGAGGGACTGTGCCGCCAGAGAGATCCCCAGAAAACATCTCTCACGCACAGAGGGACTGTGCCGTCAGAGAGATCCCCAGAAAACATCTCTCACGCACAGAGGGACTGTGCCGCCAGAGAGATCCCCAGAAAACATCTCTCACGCACAGAGGGACTGTGCCGCCAGAGAGATCCCCAGAAAACATCTCTCACACACAGAGGGACTGTGCCGTCAGGGAGATCCCCAGAAAACATCTCTCACGCACAGAGGGACTGTGCCGCCAGAGAGATCCCCAGAAAACATCTCTCACGCACAGAGGGACTGTGCCGTCAGGGAGATCCCCAGAAAACATCTCTCACGCAGAGGGACTGTGCCGCCAGAGAGATCCCCAGAAAACATCTCTCACGCACAGAGGGACTGTGCCGTCAGAGAGATCCCCAGAAAACATCTCTCACGCACAGAGGGACTGTGCCGTCAGAGATCCCCAGAAAACATCTCTCACGCACAGAGGGACTGTGCCGTCAGGGAGATCCCCAGAAAACATCTCTCACGCACAGAGGGACTGTGCCGTCAGGGAGATCCCCAGAAAACATCTCTCACGCACAGAGGGACTGTGCCGTCAGGGAGATCCCCAGAAAACATCTCTCACGCACAGAGGGACTGTGCCGCCAGAGAGATCCCCAGAAAACATCTCTCACGCACAGAGGGACTGTGCCGCCAGGGAGATCCCCAGAAAACATCTCTCACACACAGAGGGACTGTGCCGCCAGAGAGATCCCCAGAAAACATCTCTCACGCACAGAGGGACTGTGCCGCCAGAGAGATCCCCAGAAAACATCTCTCACGCACAGAGGGACTGTGCCGTCAGAGAGATCCCCAGAAAACATCTCTCACGCACAGAGGGACTGTGCCGCCAGAGAGATCCCCAGAAAACATCTCTCACGCACAGAGGGACTGTGCCGCCAGAGAGATCCCCAGAAAACATCTCTCACACACAGAGGGACTGTGCCGCCAGAGAGATCCCCAGAAAACATCTCTCACACACAGAGGGACTGTGCCGTCAGGGAGATCCCCAGAAAACATCTCTCACGCACAGAGGGACTGTGCCGCCAGAGAGATCCCCAGAAAACATCTCTCACGCACAGAGGGACTGTGCCGTCAGGGAGATCCCCAGAAAACATCTCTCACGCAGAGGGACTGTGCCGCCAGAGAGATCCCCAGAAAACATCTCTCACGCACAGAGGGACTGTGCCGTCAGAGAGATCCCCAGAAAACATCTCTCACGCACAGAGGGACTGTGCCGTCAGAGATCCCCAGAAAACATCTCTCACGCACAGAGGGACTGTGCCGTCAGGGAGATCCCCAGAAAACATCTCTCACGCACAGAGGGACTGTGCCGTCAGGGAGATCCCCAGAAAACATCTCTCACGCACAGAGGGACTGTGCCGTCAGAGAGATCCCCAGAAAACATCTCTCACGCACAGAGGGACTGTGCCGTCAGAGAGATCCCCAGAAAACATCTCTCACACTTAGAGGGACTGTGCCGCCAGAGAGATCCCCAGAAAACATCTCTCACGCACAGAGGGACTGTGCCGTCAGAGAGATCCCCAGAAAACATCTCTCACGCACAGAGGGACTGTGCCGTCAGAGAGATCCCCAGAAAACATCTCTCACGCTCAGAGGGACTGTGCCGCCAGAGAGATCCCCAGAAAACATCTCTCACGCACAGAGGGACTGTGCCGCCAGAGAGATCCCCAGAAAACATCTCTCACGCACAGAGGGACTGTGCCGCCAGAGATCCCCAGAAAACATCTCTCACGCACAGAGGGACTGTGCCGTCAGAGAGATCCCCAGAAAACATCTCTCACACACAGAGGGACTGTGCCGTCAGGGAGATCCCCAGAAAACATCTCTCACGCACAGAGGGACTGTGCCGTCAGAGAGATCCCCAGAAAACATCTCTCACGCACAGAGGGACTGTGCCGTCAGAGATCCCCAGAAAACATCTCTCACGCACAGAGGGACTGTGCCGTCAGAGGGATCCCCAGAAAAATCTCTCACGCACAGAGGGACTGTGCCGTCAGGGAGATCCCCAGAAAACATCTCTCACGCACAGAGGGACTGTGCCGCCAGGGAGATCCCCAGAAAACATCTCTCACGCACAGAGGGACTGTGCCGTCAGGGAGATCCCCAGAAAACATCTCTCACGCACAGAGGGACTGTGCCGCCAGGGAGATCCCCAGAAAACATCTCTCACACACAGAGGGACTGTGCCGCCAGAGAGATCCCCAGAAAACATCTCTCACGCACAGAGGGACTGTGCCGTCAGGGAGATCCCCAGAAAACATCTCTCACGCACAGAGGGACCGTGCCGTCAGGGAGATCCCCAGAAAACATCTCTCACGCAGAGGGACCGTGCCGTCAGGGAGATCCCCAGAAAACATCTCTCACGCACAGAGGGACTGTGCCGTCAGGGAGATCCCCAGAAAACATCTCTCACGCACAGAGGGACTGTGCCGTCAGAGAGATCCCCAGAAAACATCTCTCACGCACAGAGGGACTGTGCCGCCAGAGAGATCCCCAGAAAACATCTCTCACGCACAGAGGGACTGTGCCGTCAGAGAGATCCCCAGAAAACATCTCTCACGCACAGAGGGACTGTGCCGTCAGGGAGATCCCCAGAAAACATCTCTTACGCACAGAGGGACTGTGCCGTCAGGGAGATCCCCAGAAAACATCTCTCACGCACAGAGGGACTGTGCCGTCAGGGAGATCCCCAGAAAACATCTCTCACGCACAGAGGGACTGTGCCGTCAGGGAGATCCCCAGAAAACATCTCTCACGCACAGAGGGACTGTGCCGTCAGGGAGATCCCCAGAAAACATCTCTCACGCACAGAGGGACTGTGCCGTCAGAGAGATCCCCAGAAAACATCTCTCACGCACAGAGGGACTGTGCCGCCAGAGAGATCCCCAGAAAACATCTCTCACGCACAGAGGGACTGTGCCGCCAGAGAGATCCCCAGAAAACATCTCTCACGCACAGAGGGACTGTGCCGTCAGAGAGATCCCCAGAAAACATCTCTCACGCACAGAGGGACTGTGCCGCCAGAGAGATCCCCAGAAAACATCTCTCACGCACAGAGGGACTGTGCCGTCAGAGAGATCCCCAGAAAACATCTCTCACGCACAGAGGGACTGTGCCGCCAGAGAGATCCCAGAAAACATCTCTCACGCACAGAGGGACTGTGCTGCCAGAGAGATCCCCAGAAAACATCTCTCACGCACAGAGGGACTGTGCCGTCAGAGAGATCCCCAGAAAACATCTCTCACGCAGAGGGACTGTGCCGTCAGAGCTCCCCAGAAAACATCTCTCACGCACAGAGGGACTGTGCCGTCAGAGGGATCCCCAGAAAAATCTCTCACGCACAGAGGGACTGTGCCGTCAGGGAGATCCCCAGAAAACATCTCTCACGCACAGAGGGACTGTGCCGCCAGGGAGATCCCCAGAAAACATCTCTCACGCACAGAGGGACTGTGCCGTCAGGGAGATCCCCAGAAAACATCTCTCACGCACAGAGGGACTGTGCCGCCAGGGAGATCCCCAGAAAACATCTCTCACGCACAGAGGGACTGTGCCGCCAGAGAGATCCCCAGAAAACATCTCTCACGCACAGAGGGACTGTGCCGCCAGAGAGATCCCCAGAAAACATCTCTCACGCACAGAGGGACTGTGCCGTCAGGGAGATCCCCAGAAAACATCTCTCACACACAGAGGGACTGTGCCGTCAGGGAGATCCCCAGAAAACATCTCTCACACACAGAGGGACTGTGCCGTCAGGGAGATCCCCAGAAAACATCTCTCACGCACAGAGGGACTGTGCCGTCAGAGCTCCCCAGAAAACATCTCTCACGCACAGAGGGACTGTGCCGTCAGAGGGATCCCCAGAAAAATCTCTCACGCACAGAGGGACTGTGCCGTCAGGGAGATCCCCAGAAAACATCTCTCACGCACAGAGGGACTGTGCCGTCAGAGAGATCCCCAGAAAACATCTCTCACGCACAGAGGGACTGTGCCGTCAGAGAGATCCCCAGAAAACATCTCTCACGCACAGAGGGACTGTGCCGTCAGAGCTCCCCAGAAAACATCTCTCACGCACAGAGGGACTGTGCCGTCAGAGGGATCCCCAGAAAAATCTCTCACGCACAGAGGGACTGTGCCGTCAGGGAGATCCCCAGAAAACATCTCTCACGCACAGAGGGACTGTGCCGTCAGAGAGATCCCCAGAAAACATCTCTCACGCACAGAGGGACTGTGCCGTCAGGGAGATCCCCAGAAAACATCTCTCACGCACAGAGGGACTGTGCCGTCAGGGAGATCCCCAGAAAACATCTCTCACGCACAGAGGGACTGTGCCGCCAGAGAGATCCCCAGAAAACATCTCTCACGCACAGAGGGACTGTGCCGTCAGGGAGATCCCCAGAAAAATCTCTCACGCAGAGGGACTGTGCCGTCAGAGAGATCCCCAGAAAACATCTCTCACGCAGAGGGACTGTGCCGCCAGAGAGATCCCCAGAAAACATCTCTCACACACAGAGGGACTGTGCCGTCAGGGAGATCCCCAGAAAACATCTCTCACGCACAGAGGGACTGTGCCGCCAGAGATCCCCAGAAAACATCTCTCACGCACAGAGGGACTGTGCCGTCAGGGAAATCCCCAGAAAACATCTCTCACGCACAGAGCGACTGTGCCGCCAGAGAGATCCCCAGAAAACATCTCTCACGCAGAGGGACTGTGCCGTCAGAGAGATCCCCAGAAAACATCTCTCACGCACAGAGCGACTGTGCCGCCAGAGAGATCCCCAGAAAACATCTCTCACGCAGAGGGACTGTGGCGCCAGAGAGATCCCCAGAAAACATCTCTCACGCACAGAGGGACTGTGCCGTCAGGGAGATCCCCAGAAAACATCTTTCACGCACAGAGGGACTGTGCCGTCAGAGAGATCCCCAGAAAACGTCTCTCACGCACAGAGGGACTGTGCCGCCAGAGAGATCCCCAGAAAACATCTCTCACGCACAGAGGGACTGTGCCGTCAGGGAGATCCCCAGAAAACATCTCTCACGCACAGAGGGACTGTGCCGTCAGAGAGATCCCCAGAAAACATCTCTCACGCACAGAGGGACTGTGCCGCCAGGGAGATCCCCAGAAAACATCTCTCACGCACAGGACTGTGCCGCCAGAGAGATCCCCAGAAAACATCTCTCACGCAGAGGGACTGTGCCGTCAGGGAGATCCCCAGAAAACATCTCTCACGTACAGAGGGACTGTGCCGCCAGAGAGATCCCCAGAAAACATCTCTCACACACAGAGGGACTGTGCCGTCAGGGAGATCCCCAGAAAACATCTCTCACGCACAGAGGGACTGTGCCGCCAGAGATCCCCAGAAAACATCTCTCACGCACAGAGGGACTGTGCCGTCAGGGAGATCCCCAGAAAACATCTCTCACGCACAGAGGGACTGTGCCGCCAGAGAGATCCCCAGAAAACATCTCTCACGCAGAGGGACTGTGCCGCCAGAGAGATCCCCAGAAAACATCTCTCACGCACAGAGCGACTGTGCCGCCAGAGAGATCCCCAGAAAACATCTCTCACGCAGAGGGACTGTGCCGCCAGAGAGATCCCCAGAAAACATCTCTCACGCACAGAGGGACTGTGCCGCCAGAGATCCCCAGAAAACATCTCTCACGCTTAGAGGGACTGTGCCGTCAGGGAGATCCCCAGAAAACATCTCTCACGCACAGAGGGACTGTGCCGTCAGGGAGATCACCAGAAAACATCTCTCACGCAGAGGGACTGTGCCGTCAGAGAGATCCCCAGAAAACATCTCTCACGCAGAGGGACTGTGCCGTCAGAGAGATCCCCAGAAAACATCTCTCACGCACAGAGGGACTGTGCCGTCAGGGAGATCCCCAGAAAACATCTCTCACGCACAGAGGGACTGTGCCGCCAGAGATCCCCAGAAAACATCTCTCACGCACAGGACTGTGCCGCCAGAGAGATCCCCAGAAAACATCTCTCACGCAGAGGGACTGTGCCGTCAGGGAGATCCCCAGAAAACATCTCTCACGCACAGAGGGACTGTGCCGCCAGAGAGATCCCCAGAAAACATCTCTCACACACAGAGGGACTGTGCCGTCAGGGAGATCCCCAGAAAACATCTCTCACGCACGGAGCGACTGTGCCGCCAGAGAGATCCCCAGAAAACATCTCTCACGCAGAGGGACTGTGCCGCCAGAGAGATCCCCAGAAAACATCTCTCACGCACAGAGCGACTGTGCCGCCAGAGAGATCCCCAGAAAACATCTCTCACGCAGAGGGACTGTGCCGCCAGAGAGATCCCCAGAAAACATCTCTCACGCACAGAGGGACTGTGCCGCCAGAGATCCCCAGAAAACATCTCTCACGCACAGAGGGACTGTGCCGTCAGGGAGATCCCCAGAAAACATCTCTCACGCACAGAGGGACTGTGCCGCCAGAGAGATCCCCAGAAAACATCTCTCACGCAGAGGGACTGTGCCGCCAGAGAGATCCCCAGAAAACATCTCTCACGCAGAGGGACTGTGCCGTCAGAGAGATCCCCAGAAAACATCTCTCACGCAGAGGGACTGTGCCGTCAGAGAGATCCCCAGAAAACATCTCTCACGCACAGAGGGACTGTGCCGCCAGAGAGATCCCCAGAAAACATCTCTCACGCAGAGGGACTGTGCCGTCAGAGAGATCCCCAGAAAACATCTCTCACGCACAGAGGGACTGTGCCGTCAGGGAGATCCCCAGAAAACATCTCTCACGCACAGAGGGACTGTGCCGCCAGAGATCCCCAGAAAACATCTCTCACGCACAGGACTGTGCCGCCAGAGAGATCCCCAGAAAACAAACGTTTATTTTCCCTTAAACACGTCTCCTTGGTTATATCTCCGCATATGTCTTCTACACGGCATCTTGTATTTTGTGCTATATAATGTAGGCCTGGGAATGACGCAGATAGAATAATGCCACGCTGCCCCCCCCACCTCCCCCGCAAGAAGTCACTGCGGTTGTTGCTGCACAAATGCCTTGTTCAATCGTTAAGAGGGGGGGTGGGAGGGGTATGGACATCTTTTGTGCACCCCTCAGTAATTCCCAATGAACGCCCCGGACGTACTCGACGTGCGCTTGCCCAGGTCCACTTCCGGTAACTTCAGAACAGAGCGCAGGAGATCGGGGGGCTCCGCCAACATTTCGGGGGGCAACAGCTCGTCCTCTGACTCCGCCGAGGGTTCTGTGAAGTAGAGACAGGCGGGTCAACAAAGAAGTGTCTGTGGGGTAGGAGATCCACATCTCACTGCGCTACCGAGAGGTCCACCATCGCCCATCCATAGGGGCATCCACCCATGGGATTAGGGGGAGGACAAGTCAGCTTTTGGGGGAACCCCTCCTGCGCAATCTTTAAAACAAACTTTTAGAGCTAGACATCCATATTAATACATCCCCCACCCTCACTCGGTTAATCCCAGTCAAACGGGAAGGGACACACGAGTAGAAGTGGCTCGTACCTCCCGTCTCCGCCGCCTCCCTGGCTTCTCTCTGCAGCCGCTGACGCAGGAGCTCCTGCTGCTTCTCCAGATACTGCTTAATAAAACTGTTCTGTCCCATCTCCTCCCCCATCTGCAGGAAGGACAGAGGAAGACAACACTCAGGCATCCACCGATACTACGTACCGGCCACACAGTGCCGGCACTTGGGTGCTCCCAGATACCACGTACCGGCCACACAGTGCCGTCACTCAGGTCTCTCCCAGATACCACGTACCGGCCACACGTGCTGGCACGTAGGTCTCTCACAGATACCACATCCGTTCCACAAGGTGCCGGAACTCAGGTCTCTCACCGATGCCACATCCCTGTCACATGGTGCCGGCAATCGGGTTTCTCACAGATACCACATCCTTCCCACACGGTGCCGGCACTCAGGTCTCTCCCCGATACCACATCCTTCCACACAGTGCCAGTAGCTGGCAAACTCCCCCGATACCGCATCCCTCCCACACGGTGCCGGCACTAAGGTCTCTCACCAATACCACATCCTTCCAACACGGTGCCATCGTTCAGGTTTCTCACCGATACCACATCCCTCCCACACAGTATCGGCTCTCAGGCCTCCCACCCATACCACATCCCTCCCCCACGGTGCCAGCACTCAGGTCTCCCACCAATACCACATCCCTCCCACATAGTGGTACTCAGGCACTCAGGTCTCCCACCCACCCATCCCATCCCTCCCACACGGTGCCATCATTCAGGTCTCTCACTGATACCACATCCCTCCCACACGGTGCCGGCACTCAGGCCTCCCACAGATACCACATCCCCCCACCCGGTGCCAGCACTCTGGCCTCCGCCAATACCACATCCCTCCCACGCGGTATCGGCCCTCACACACACCTCCCACATTGCACCCACACAGTGCTGACGCTCAGGTCTCTCACCGATACCACATCCTTCCCACACGGTGCCAGCACTCAAATTTCTCACCGATACCACATCCCACCCACACGGTGCCAGCACTCAGGCCTTCGCCGAACCCACGTCCCACCCACACATTGCCTGTGCTCAGGTATCCCACTGATACCACATCCCTGCCAAACAGTGCCATCTCTAGGGGTCTGACACCGATTTTACATCCCCCCACCCGGTGCCAGCACTCTGGCCTCCGCCAATACCACATCCCTCCCACGCGGTATCGGCCCTCACACACACCTCCCACATTGCACCCACACAGTGCTGACGCTCAGGTCTCTCACCGATACCACATCCTTCCCACACGGTGCCAGCACTCAAATTTCTCACCGATACCACATCCCACCCACACGGTGCCAGCACTCAGGCCTTCGCCGAACCCACGTCCCACCCACACATTGCCTGTGCTCAGGTATCCCACTGATACCACATCCCTGCCAAACAGTGCCATCTCTAGGGGTCTGACACCGATTTTACATCCCACCCACACGGTGCCGACACTCAGGTCTCCCACCGATACCACATCCCTCCCACACAGTGCCAGTAGCTGGCAAACTCCCCCGATGCCGCATCCCACCCACATGGTGCCAGCGCTCAGGTCTCTCACCAATACCACATCCCTCTCACATGGTGCCGGCAATTGGGCTTCTCACCAATACCATACAATAGAGAATTGTCTCTCATGTTTTTTAATCGGGCTTTTATGCCTTAATAAAGTATTTTTCATCGCACGTTGCCTCCAGCCTGATATCATCAAGCAGTGCTCAGAGCCCCCTTACCTACTTCTCACCAATACCACATCCCTCCCACATAGTGGTACTCAGGCACTCAGGTCTCCCACCCACCCATCCATCCCACCCACACGGTGCCAGCACGCAGGCCTCTCACCGATAGCACATCCTTCCACACGATATCGGCCCCCCACCGATACCACAAGCAACCCACATGGTGCCGGCACTCGGGTCTCACCACATCCCTCCCCCACGGTGCCAGCACTCAGGTCTCCCACCAATACTACATCTCTACCCACTGTATCGGCCCCCAACCGATACCACATCCCTCCCACACGGTGACGGCACTAAGGCCTCCCCCCCGATACCACATCCCTCCCACACGGTGACGGCACTAAGGCCTCCCCCCCGATACCACATCCCTCCCACACGGTGACGGCACTCAGGTCTCTCACCGATACCACATCCCTCCCACACGGTGACGGCACTCAGGTCTCTCACCGATACCACATCCCTCCCACACGGTGCCGGCACTAAGGTCTCTCACCGATACCACATCCCTCCCACACGGTGATGGCACTCAGGTCTCTCACCGATACCACATCCCTCCCACCCGGTGCGAGCACTCAGGTCTCCCACCGATACCACATCCCTCCCACACGGTGACGGCACTCAGGTCTCCCACCGATACCACATCCCTCCCACACAGTGACGGCACTCAGGTCTCTCACCGATACCACATCCCTCCCACACAGTGACGGCACTCAGGTCTCTCACCGATACCACATCCCTCCCACACGGTGACGGCACTCAGGTCTCCCCCCCGATACCACATCCCTCCCACACGGTGACGGCACTCAGGTCTCTCACCGATACCACAACCCTCCCACACGGTGACGGCACTCAGGTCTCTCACCGATACCACATCCCTCCCACACGGTGCCGGCACTAAGGTCTCTCACCGATACCACATCCCTCCCACACAGTGACGGCACTCAGGTCTCCCACCAATACTACATCTCTACCCACTGTATCGGCCCCCAACCGATACCACATCCCTCCCACACGGTGACGGCACTCAGGTCTCTCACCGATACCACATCCCTCCCACACGGTGACGGCACTAAGGCCTCCCTCCCGATACCACATCCCTCCCACACGGTGACGGCACTCAGGTCTCCCCCCCGATACCACATCCCTCCCACACAGTGACGGCACTCAGGTCTCCCACCGATACCACATCCCTCCCACACAGTGACGGCACTCAGGTCTCTCACCGATACCACATCCCTCCCACACAGTGACGGCACTCAGGTCTCTCACCGATACCACATCCCTCCCACACGGTGACGGCACTCAGGTCTCCCCCCCGATACCACATCCCTCCCACACGGTGACGGCACTCAGGTCTCTCACCGATACCACATCCCTCCCACACGGTGACGGCACTCAGGTCTCCCCCCCGATACCACATCCCTCCCACACGGTGACGGCACTCAGGTCTCTCACCGATACCACAACCCTCCCACACAGTGACGGCACTCAGGTCTCTCACCGATACCACATCCCTCCCACACAGTGACGGCACTCAGGTCTCTCACCGATACCACATCCCTCCCACACGGTGACGGCACTCAGGTCTCTCACCGATACCACATCCCTCCCACACAGTGACGGCACTCAGGTCTCTCACCGATACCACATCCCTCCCACACGGTGACGGCACTCAGGTCTCTCACCGATACCACATCCCTCTCACATGGTGCCGGCAATTGGGCTTCTCACCAATACCATACAATAGAGAATTGTCTCTCATGTTTTTTAATCGGGCTTTTATGCCTTAATAAAGTATTTTTCATCGCACGTTGCCTCCAGCCTGATATCATCAAGCAGTGCTCAGAGCCCCCTTACCTACTTCTCACCAATACCACATCCCTCCCACATAGTGGTACTCAGGCACTCAGGTCTCCCACCCACCCATCCATCCCACCCACACGGTGCCAGCACGCAGGCCTCTCACCGATAGCACATCCTTCCACACGATATCGGCCCCCCACCGATACCACAAGCAACCCACATGGTGCCGGCACTCGGGTCTCACCACATCCCTCCCCCACGGTGCCAGCACTCAGGTCTCCCACCAATACTACATCTCTACCCACTGTATCGGCCCCCAACCGATACCACATCCCTCCCACACGGTGACGGCACTAAGGCCTCCCCCCCGATACCACATCCCTCCCACACGGTGACGGCACTAAGGCCTCCCCCCCGATACCACATCCCTCCCACACGGTGACGGCACTCAGGTCTCTCACCGATACCACATCCCTCCCACACGGTGACGGCACTCAGGTCTCTCACCGATACCACATCCCTCCCACACGGTGCCGGCACTAAGGTCTCTCACCGATACCACATCCCTCCCACACGGTGATGGCACTCAGGTCTCTCACCGATACCACATCCCTCCCACCCGGTGCGAGCACTCAGGTCTCCCACCGATACCACATCCCTCCCACACGGTGACGGCACTCAGGTCTCCCACCGATACCACATCCCTCCCACACAGTGACGGCACTCAGGTCTCTCACCGATACCACATCCCTCCCACACAGTGACGGCACTCAGGTCTCTCACCGATACCACATCCCTCCCACACGGTGACGGCACTCAGGTCTCCCCCCCGATACCACATCCCTCCCACACGGTGACGGCACTCAGGTCTCTCACCGATACCACAACCCTCCCACACGGTGACGGCACTCAGGTCTCTCACCGATACCACATCCCTCCCACACGGTGCCGGCACTAAGGTCTCTCACCGATACCACATCCCTCCCACACGGTGACGGCACTCAGGTCTCTCACCGATACCACATCCCTCCCACACGGTGATGGCACTCAAGTCTCTCACCGATACCACATCCCTCCCACACAGTGACGGCACTCAGGTCTCTCACCGATACCACATCCCTCCCACACAGTGACGGCACTCAGGTCTCCCACCAATACTACATCTCTACCCACTGTATCGGCCCCCAACCGATACCACATCCCTCCCACACGGTGACGGCACTCAGGTCTCTCACCGATACCACATCCCTCCCACACGGTGACGGCACTAAGGCCTCCCTCCCGATACCACATCCCTCCCACACGGTGACGGCACTCAGGTCTCCCCCCCGATACCACATCCCTCCCACACAGTGACGGCACTCAGGTCTCCCACCGATACCACATCCCTCCCACACAGTGACGGCACTCAGGTCTCTCACCGATACCACATCCCTCCCACACAGTGACGGCACTCAGGTCTCTCACCGATACCACATCCCTCCCACACGGTGACGGCACTCAGGTCTCCCCCCCGATACCACATCCCTCCCACACGGTGACGGCACTCAGGTCTCTCACCGATACCACATCCCTCCCACACGGTGACGGCACTCAGGTCTCCCCCCCGATACCACATCCCTCCCACACGGTGACGGCACTCAGGTCTCTCACCGATACCACAACCCTCCCACACAGTGACGGCACTCAGGTCTCTCACCGATACCACATCCCTCCCACACAGTGACGGCACTCAGGTCTCTCAACGATACCACATCCCTCCCACACGGTGACGGCACTCAGGTCTCTCACCGATACCACATCCCTCCCACACAGTGACGGCACTCAGGTCTCTCACCGATACCACATCCCTCCCACACGGTGACGGCACTCAGGTCTCTCACCGATACCACATCCCTCCCACCCGGTGCGAGCACTCAGGTCTCCCACCAATACTACATCTCTACCCACTGTATCGGCCCCCAACCGATACCACATCCCTCCCACACGGTGACGGCACTCAGGTCTCTCACCGATACCACATCCCTCCCACACGGTGACGGCACTAAGGCCTCCCTCCCGATACCACATCCCTCCCACACGGTGACGGCACTCAGGTCTCTCACCGATACCACATCCCTCCCACACGGTGACGGCACTCAGGTCTCTCACCGATACCACATCCCTCCCACACGGTGACGGCACTCAGGTCTCTCACCGATACCACATCCCTCCCACACGGTGACGGCACTCAGGTCTCTCACCGATACCACATCCCTCCCACACGGTGACGGCACTCAGGTCTCTCACCGATACCACATCCCTCCCACACGGTGACGGCACTCAGGTCTCTCACCGATACCACATCCCTCCCACACGGTGATGGCACTCAGGTCTCTCACCGATACCACATCCCTCCCACACGGTGATGGCACTCAGGTCTCTCACCGATACCACATCCCTCCCACACGGTGATGGCACTCAGGTCTCTCACCGATACCACATCCCTCCCACCCGGTGCGAGCACTCAGGTCTCCCTCCAATACTACATCTCTACCCACTGTATCGGCCCCCAACCGATACCACATCCCTCCCACACGGTGACGGCACTCAGGTCTCTCACCGATACCACATCCCTCCCACACGGTGACGGCACTAAGGCCTCCCTCCCGATACCACATCCCTCCCACACGGTGACGGCACTCAGGTCTCTCACCGATACCACATCCCTCCCACACGGTGATGGCACTCAGGTCTCTCACCGATACCACATCCCTCCCACACGGTGATGGCACTCAGGTCTCTCACCGATACCACATCCCTCCCACCCGGTGCGAGCACTCAGGTCTCCCTCCAATACTACATCTCTACCCACTGTATCGGCCCCCAACCGATACCACATCCCTCCCACACGGTGACGGCACTCAGGTCTCTCACCGATACCACATCCCTCCCACACGGTGACGGCACTAAGGCCTCCCTCCCGATACCACATCCCTCCCACACGGTGACGGCACTCAGGTCTCTCACCGATACCACATCCCTCCCACACGGTGACGGCACTCAGGTCTCTCACCGATACCACATCCCTCCCACACGGTGACGGCACTCAGGTCTCTCACCGATACCACATCCCTCCCACACGGTGATGGCACTCAGGTCTCTCACCGATACCACATCCCTCCCACATGGTGCCGGCGTCCAAATCCCTGTATTTAGAGGTCGGGGCGGTAAAGGTTTAAAAGAGTTGGTCTTACTATAAAGGGGCGTGAGAGGGCGACAGAGATATAAGATTTACTGGGCCCACAGATCCCCTCTGTGCCAGTCACGCTGGGATGGGCCGGCTATATATTGGTCTATGTTTCACTTTTTAGACTCCGTAAAGCGGCCGTCATCCTGCACTAGACGGGTCCAACCTCTGTCTAACACAGGGGGTTGGATGTGGCTTCCCTTATATCTGTGGTGGGATAGATGGGGACAGATACAGACCTGTGAGTTGGGCTGGAACCCGGGATGGGGTGAAGAGTGCTTCTGCAGGTTCTCCAGCATCAAAGCCTGAGGGACAAGGCAGACAAGAAAAGACCATGAGACACTGTGCAGGGTGTACCCACCCACATGCACCCATCACTGTGCGCCAGAACCTCCCGTTCCGAGGCTGCACCCTCATCACTGGGAGGCACAATTTATTTTGGGGAGCGCAAATACATTTAGAGAGAATATTATTTCTTACAAAAGATTTCATTTTGATTTGGGAAGGGGGTTTAGATACACTATTTATTCTTCAATTATATCAATGAGAACACTAATAATCTAAAATTCACTTGGAATTTCAACCACCATTACATGCTGGACCTTCTTCGATATGTGGACATGGACAAACACATCCCGACCGATGCTTTTAGAAAAAGTCATTCCAGGAATACTTTCGTTAGGGCTGCTCCCCCCCCCAACTTATCAGGGGAATAATACCCAGAGGTCAGTTCCTCAGACTGAGGAGGACTTGCTCCACCTGTCACGATTTCTGCCAACAGTCTGGGGAATTGAGCGGGCGATTTCTCGAGAGGGGATACAAAGAACACATACAGGCGGCCTCTGTGGAAGTGAAGGCCTTGGATGGACAATCCCTATTCTGTAGTTTAGTATCAGAACGGAGGTCTCGGACAGGGAGTAAGAACAAAAGCAAGACAAACACCACAAAGTGGAAGCAGGGATGTGGAGGGACTGCAGACAAGGAGGAGGTGTCCATGTTCCCCCCTCAGTTTAACCGATATAGCAATCAGGTGAAGACCATCATTTATAGGCATTGGGACATGCAATATATGGATGCGTATCCACGTAAATATGTTGATCCAGGCACCGGATTTGTCTATAGACGGGCCAAAACGATTGCATCATGTCACCCAGTTATATGTGCACCCCCAATGTTAGGGCACCGACCTTCTGTACTAAGGGATCAAATAAATGTGGGGGATGAAACATATGTCAATATATGAAACCATCCTCACATTTTGTTGCATAAAGTTCCCATAAGTGATTTCGGATTAACAATTTCATGAACTGTAATACAGAATATGTGATCTACCTCTTTGACATGTGGATGTGGGAAACGTTACGTGGGGAGTACCACAAGGGCCCCGAAAATAAGGGTCACGGAACAGCTTAGGTTTATTAGGGAAAAAAGATCTTTCCCGTCCAGTTTCAAAGCATTTCGCAGAATGCAGCCACGTGGAATCAGGAATGATCCCTTTATAGGTATTGAAAAAAGAACCATGAAGGAACGAGGAGGTAACAAGTTTAACCTCCTACACCGCAGGGAGGCCTTCTGGATTTTTATATTAAAAACTCGCTTCCCTGACGATCTAAAGGTTGAATGAATTTAAGTCACTTCTTAAGCTAGTTTTTCACTGCGATGGCCCTTTATTTTGAGGTTTTACTTATCAATATATATATATATATATATATATATATATATATATATATATATATATATATATATGTGTAAATACAACTGTATGCTCATCTGCATGTCTTAGGCAGGTCTGCAACCCCGCCTTTCCTCATTATCACCCAGCACACAGCACTTCCACTGCAGCAAGGGATTCTGGGAAATGACATGCAAATGAGTACACAGTGCCACTTTTTGCTTCAAAAACCATTTTTAACATGGTTCCCTATAGGTTTAAGCTTGCTGCATGGTCACAGCTTTGAGCACAGCCAGGGTTAAGGTGCATACCCAGAAAACCACCCACAGACAGCTGTTTCGACCTTAATGGGTCTCATCGGTGTGGGGTTGATTAACTGGGTATGCAAAGAAGCTAAAGGATGGGCTAAACCATAATACTGAGTTAAGTTATGGTGAGTAAAAAAAGTGACAAAAACCCTCCACAGCAAAGCAAATATGCAAATGTAAATACAACTGTATGCTCATCTGCATGTCTTAGGCAGGTCTGCAACCCCGCCTTTCCCCATTATCACCCAGCACACAGCACTTCCACTGCAGCAAGGGATTCTGGGAAATTACAATCCTAATTACAAAAGCTGTCTCTTACACATACTAATACTCCTTGTTTTTCCATCCCTATACACCAATAGGGACCACATAGTATCCACACACACTTCTAGTTGTGCTACAATCTCTCACATTTCCACACCCACCCACACCATTTATATCAACTCCCACTCCACACACACCTTTTGTAAAGCACTGTATACACTGTGGGCTCTCCATTCACATAGATACACACACACTCTTACATCACTAACTTTCAGGAACCATTTAACACCTCTAGCCATAAATCACATCCACACCGGGGGAGGACAAGCACAGACAACATTCCAAGAGACACTGTTATGAAGCATACCCTTTGCTTGCTTCATTCATTGTAACATCGCTGGAAGAAGAGATCAGTTTATCTTGAAAGGTCGCACAAATAAAAGCATTTCGTTAGCCACAGAACGGTATCATCTATTTATTTTTTGATTATATATATATATATATATATATATATATATATATAAAACCGCAGCCCACGGAGCAGGAGGGACCTGTAACAGCAGCCCACGGAGCAGGAGGGGCCTGTAACAGCAGCCCACGGAGCAGGAGGGACCAGTACCAGCAGCCCACGGAGCAGGAGGGACCAGTACTAGCAGCCCACGGAGCAGGAAGGGCCTGTAACAGCAGCCCACGGAGCAGGAAGGGCCTGTAACAGCAGCCCACGGAGCAGGAGGGACCTGTAACAGCAGCCCACGGAGCAGGAGGGACCAGTAACAGCAGCCCACGGAGCATGAGGGACCAGTAACAGCAGCCCACGGAGCAGGAGGGGCTTTGGGATTCCCCAGGTGACGGGGACTATACGCTGTAACACCGGTTAAAGATACCTTTACATGAATTCAATGTTCCTATCTTCTGTAAGTGGGCATTGTTTACCCCTCTTTTTTTATTAATAAATTCTATTTGTGGTAATGCACAAGGGTGTGCGCTGTTTCTTTCCCCTTTTTAATAATATATATTTCAACTGTAAATATTCCTGTATATTTATTTGCATGTCTTAGACAGGTCTGCAACCCTGTCTTTCACCATTATCGCCCAGCACACAGCACTTCCACTGCAGCAAGGGATTCTGGGAAATGACATGCAAATGAGCACAGTGCCACCTTTTATCTCAAGCTCACATTACATGAACAACCCTTAGCCAATGCATGCTGCTTTAGACACAACTTTTAAGCAAGGGCTTGGGAGATGCAAAGCCAGTAAACCCACTTACAGACATGTTTCAACCTTGATGTTGAGGTTGCCGGGGCCTCGCGCGGTCCCCCGCCATTTAATTTAAATGCCTGGGGGGAGAGCGCGCGAACTCTGCAACCGCCTGCGCCCCCAAAAAAACACTATAGGGGAGTGTGTACAG
>NC_134495.1:36915099-37027599 GCF_040206685.1 Ascaphus truei
CTCTCCCCCCCCCTGCACCTCACACCACTCTCCCCCCCCCCTGCACCTCACACCACTCTCCCCCCCCCCTGCACCTCACACCACTCTCCCCCCCCCCCTGCACCTCACACCACTCTCCCCCCCCCTGCACCTCACACCACTCTCCCCCCCCCTGCACCTCACACCACTCTCCCCCCCCCTGCACCTCACACCACTTTCCCCCCCCCTGCACCTCACACCACTCTCCCCCCCCCTGCACCTCACACCACTCTCCCCCCCCCTGCACCTCACACCACTCTCCCCCCCCTGCACCTCACACCACTCTCCCCCCCCCCTGCACCTCACACCACTCTCCCCCCCCCCCTGCACCTCACACCACTTTCCCCCCCCTGCACCTCACACCACTCTCCCCCCCCTGCACCTCACACCACTCTCCCCCCCCTGCACCTCACACCACTTTCCCCCCCCTGCACCTCACACCACTCCCCCCCCGCACCTCACACCACTCTCCCCCCCTGCACCTCACACCACTCTCCCCCCTGCACCTCACACCACTCTCCCCCCCTGCACCTCACACCACTCTCCCCCCCTGCACCTCACACCACTCTCCCCCCCTGCACCTCACACCACTCTCCCCCCCTGCACCTCACACCACTCTCCCCCCCTGCACCTCCCACCACTCTCCCCCCCTGCACCTCGCACCACTCTCCCCCCTGCACCTCCCACCACTCTCCCCCCTGCACCTCCCACCACTCTCCCCCCTGCACCTCCCACCACTCTCCCCCCCTGCACCTCCCACCTGCACCTCCCACCACTCTCCCCCCTGCACCTCCCACCACTCTCCCCCCTGCACCTCCCACCACTCTCCCCCCTGCACCTCCCACCACTCTCTCCCCCCCCCTGCACCTCCCACCACTCTCCCCCCCCTGCACCTCCCACCACTCTCCCCCCCCCCTGCACCTCCCACCACTCTCCCCCCCCCTGCACCTCCCACCACTCTCCCCCCCTGCACCTCCCACCACTCTCCCCCCCCTGCACCTCCCACCACTCTCCCCCCCCCCTGCACCTCCCACCACTCTCCCCCCCCCTGCACCTCCCACCACTCTCCCCCCCCTGCACCTCCCACCACTCTCCCCCCCCCTGCACCTCCCACCACTCTCCCCCCCCCCTGCACCTCCCACCACTCTCCCCCCCCCTGCACCTCCCACCACTCTCCCCCCCCCTGCACCTCCCACCACTCTCCCCCCCCCTGCACCTCCCACCACTCTCCCCCCCCCTGCACCTCCCACCACTCTCCCCCCCCCTGCACCTCCCACCACTCTCCCCCCCCCTGCACCTCCCACCACTCTCCCCCCCCTGCACCTCCCACCACTCTCCCCCCCCTGCACCTCCCACCACTCTCCCCCCCCCCTGCACCTCCCACCACTCTCCCCCCCCTGCACCTCCCACCACTCTCCCCCCCCCCCTGCACCTCCCACCACTCTCCCCCCCCCTGCACCTCCCACCACTCTCCCCCCCCCTGCACCTCCCACAACTCTCCCACCCCCCTGCACCTCCCACCCCCCTGCACCTCCCACCCCCCTGCACCTCCCACCCCCCTGCACCTCCCACCACTCTCCCCACCCCCTGCACCTCCCACCACTCTCCCCACCCCCTGCACCTCCCACCACTCTCCCCACCCTCTGCACCTCCCACCACTCTCCCCACCCCCTGCACCTCCCACCACTCTCCCCACCCCCTGCACCTCCCACCACTCTCCCCCCCCTGCACCTCCCACCACTCTCCCCCCCCCTGCACCTCCCACCACTCTCCCCCCCCCTGCACCTCCCACCACTCTCCCCCTGCCCGCACCTCCCACCACCCTCCCCCTGCCCGCACCTCCAACACCCTCCCCCTGCCCGCACCTCCAACACCCTCCCCCTGCCCGCACCTCCAACACCCTCCCCCTGCCCGCACCTCCAACACCCTCCCCCTGCCCGCACCTCCAACACCCTCCCCCTGCCCGCACCTCCAACACCCTCCCCTGCCCGCACCTCCAAGCACCCTCCCCTGCCCGCACCTCCAAGCACCCTCCCCTGCCCGCACCTCCAAGCACCCTCCCCTGCCCGCACCTCCAAGCACCCTCCCCTGCCCGCACCTCCAAGCACCCTCCCCTGCCCGCACCTCCAGCACCCTCCCCCTGCCCGCACCTCCAAGCACCCTCCCCCTGCCCGCACCTCCAAGCACCCTCCCCCTGCCCGCACCTCCAAGCACCCTCCACCTCCCCGTCACATCACCCCCGTGGCCGCGGGGAATCGCCGCCATTGGGTTTTTTTTAAATCTCATCGCGGGCCGCACAGAGGCCGGGCGGGCCGTATGTTGTGCAGGCCTGACGTAGAGAGAGAACTTTGCTGACTTTCAAAACAAAGGTGGATTCAATTCATTTAGACTCCTCCCATCCTACACCTCTTCCTAACTACTCTTCCTGCGGACCACCCTCTTCTCCTCCTATGGACCACCCTCTTCTCCTCCTATGGACCACCCTCTTCCCCACGTTCTCCATACTCTTGGTATCTGTAACAAAGCTCTATCCTGGATCTCCTCTTACCTGTGCCATCGTACTTTCAGGGTCTCTTCTGCTAACACGTCCTCCTTCTCTATCGATCTCTCTGTGGGGGTACCCCAGGGCTCTGTCCTGGGACCTCTTCTCTTTTCTCTGTACACACACACACTCTAGGTGACCTAATCACATCTCCTGGGTTCAAATATCACCTCTATGCTGACGACACACACATTTATACAACAAAAGACAGGGGTGCCCAATGCTACTTCTGCCACGCTCAGTAGCACTCTTTTTTGACATATAGATTCATGATGTGGGTGTAGGAGTTTGAGCTAGCTGGGAATGTGTGACACACATTTACCTTTCAACCCCTGACCTTACACCTGCTGTACAGACCAAAGTCTCCAAATGTCTCTCTGCTATATCATCCTGGATGGCCCTTCCGCCGACTCAAACTTAACATGTCCAAGACGGAGCTCCTCATACTTCCTCCGAAGCCTGTCCCTACTGCCTCCTACATTTTCTGCTGGCAGTACTATCTAACACGCAGTATCACAAACACCGTGCCTGGGGGTCACACTTGACTCCTCACATTCACAATGTAGTTAAAACCGGACGTTTTTTCCTCCGCAATAATTACAAAGATACGCCCTTTCCAATGTCCCTCTACTGCTAAAACTCTGACACATGCCCTCATTCTCTCCCATCTTGATTACTGTAACCTCCTGCTGTCCGGCCTTCCTGCCTCTCACCTGTCTCCCCTACAATCTATCCTAAACGCTGCTGCCAGAATCACGCTACTCTTTCCTAAATCTGTCTCAGCGTCTCCCCTCATGAAATCCCTCTCCTTTCTTCCTATCAAATCCCGTATCTCACACCATTCTCCTCCTCTCTCTCAGGCGATGTCGGAGCTGCCCGCTCCCATCTCGTACGGCCCGGCCCAGGAGATGCGCTGCGTGCTGCACTGGTTCTCGGGCTGGACGGCGTCCCAGCACCAGCGCTTCCGGCAGGACTTGCTGGGCAAGGCGGTGCCCGGGAAGCTCTGCTTGCTGCTGGAGGGGCTGGGGTCTCTGCAGCTCTGCGCTCCCCCTCCCAGCCTCTTCCAGTGCCAGCTGCGGCTGTGGGATCAGTGGTTCCAAGGCTGGGACGAGGACGAGAGGAACGAGTTTTTGCGCCGGCTGGAGGAGCAGGAGCCAGACTTCGTGGCTGCGTTCTACCGGGAAGTGGCCGGGACCGCGGGCCAGGCCTGAGAGGGACCAGTGGGCCTGAGAGGGGGACTGACCGGCGGGCCCAGGCCTGAGACGGGGACCGGTGGGCCTGAGAGGGACCGGTGGGCCTGAGAGGGGGACTGACCGGCGGGCCCAGGCCTGAGAGGGACCGGTGGGCCTGAGAGGGGGACTGACCGGCGGGCCCAGGCCTGAGACGGGGACCGGTGGGCCTGAGAGGGACCGGTGGGCCTGAGAGGGGGACTGACCGGCGGGCCCAGGCCTGAGAGGGACCGGTGGGCCTGAGAGGGGGACTGACCGGCGGGCCCAGGCCTGAGAGGGACCGGTGGGCCTGAGAGGGGGACTGACCGGCGGGCCCAGGCCTGAGACGGGGACCGGTGGGCCTGAGAGGGACCGGTGGGCCTGAGAGGGGGACTGACCGGCGGGCCCAGGCCTGAGAGGGACCGGTGGGCCTGAGAGGGGGACTGACCGGCGGGCCCAGGCCTGAGACGGGGACCGGTGGGCCTGAGAGGGACCAGTGCGCCTGAGAGGGGGACTGACCGGCGGGCCCAGGCCTGAGAGGGGGACTGACCGGTGGGGCCCAGGCCTGAGTGAGGGGGGGTGGGATTGCTCTGGAAGGGGTTAATTATCAGCCCCGTGTGCTAGCGTGTGTGTAAGCGCATGTGGGGAATTTCTCCGCTTTCTCCAATAAAATAGAAGTGTACTTTTTAACGTTTTCATGTTTTATTCAGGAAAAATAAATGCCCGACAGCAGGTATAACCCCACCCCCTGCAGACCCTCACACCCCTCCACGCTCCCCGTTGGCGTCAGGCTGACCCCCGTAGATCTCCCCCACACGGGACGACCGCGCCCGCTTCCTGCGCCAAGCCAGGCCGCCAATCAGCCCGACCACGAGCAGAGCGCAGGACAAGCACCCGGCAACAAGAGCGTTGGGCGTCACGCCACTCCGCGGGGGGGTGGCGGACTCCGCAGCCAGGAACCTGCGGGTTATAGAGAGGGGTTATATGGGGTAATAGGAGGAGATCTAGGGCGCGGTTGGGCTGGGTCCTGAATTTCGCCAGGTACCGGGGAAAATGGGCAATTTCACCGGGGCGGGTACCCTGGGGAGGACTGCAGCGACATCGTGGGAGCAGCAGACGTGCTGGTGGCGGTGGCAGCAGCCGAAGTGCTTGTTCAGCCGGCGGGAGCAGCCGGAACAGAGCACACCGCTTATGCTGGTGGGAGCCGAGGAACCATGTGACCGGAGCAGGAATGTTCCTATTGGACAGCCGGCGAGGAGCCGGCTGAACACGGACTTCGGCTGCTGCCACCAGGACATCTGCTGATGCTCCCAGATGTTGCCACGGTCTTCCCCGCTGGTTTTCTTCACCTTTCATCGACGGCTGCCCTGAAATTACCCGGTGCCGGTCCCAGACCGCTGCTGGTGGGTCCGGGTAATTTCCGGGTAGCTGAAAAAGTGCTGGGTACCGGGTAATTACTCGGTAAATCACTAGTGCAGATATATGGGGTAATAGGAGGCGTTATAAGGAGCGGGTATATGGGGTGATAGGAGGAGTTATAGGGAGCGGTGTTGGGGTGATAGGAGTTATGGGGTGTGGTGTTGGGATGATAGGAGTTGTGTGGTGTTGAGGTGATAGGAGTTATGGGGTGTGGTGTTGGGGTGATAGGAGTTATAGGGAGCGGTGTTGGTGATAGGAGTTATGGGGTGTGGTGTTGAGGTGATAGGAGTTATGGGGTGTGGTGTTGGGGTGATAGGAGTTATAGGGAGCGGTGTTGGTGATAGGAGTTATGGGGTGTGGTGTTGAGGTGATAGGAGTTATGGGGTGTGGTGTTGGGGTGATAGGAGTTATAGGGAGCGGTGTTGGGGTGATAGGAGTTATGGGGTGTGGTGTTGGGGTGATAGGAGTTATGGGGTGTGGTGTTGAGGTGATAGGAGTTATGGGGTGTGGTGTTGGGGTGATAGGAGTTATAGGGAGCGGTGTTGGGGTGATAGGAGTTATGGGGTGTGGTGTTGAGGTGATAGGAGTTATGGGGTGTGGTGTTGGGGTGATAGGAGTTATAGGGAGCGGTGTTGGGGTGATAGGAGTTATGGGGTGTGGTGTTGGGGTGATAGGAGTTATGGGGTGTGGTGTTGGGGTGATAGGAGTTATGGGGAGCGGTGTTGGGGTGATAGGAGTTATGGGGTGTGGTGTTGGGGTGATAGGAGTTATGGGGTGTGGTGTTGGGGTGATAGGAGTTATGGGGTGTGGTGTTGGGGTGATAGGAGTTATGGGGTGTGGTGTTGAGGTGATAGGAGTTGTGTGGTGTTGAGGTGATAGGAGTTATGGGGTGTGGTGTTGGGGTGATAGGAGTTATAGGGAGCGGTGTTGGTGATAGGAGTTATGGGGTGTGGTGTTGAGGTGATAGGAGTTATGGGGTGTGGTGTTGAGGTGATAGGAGTTATGGGGTGTGGTGTTGGGGTGATAGGAGTTATAGGGAGCGGTGTTGGGGTGATAGGAGTTATGGGGTGTGGTGTTGAGGTGATAGGAGTTATAGGGAGCGGTGTTGGGGTGATAGGAGTTATGGGGTGTGGTGTTGGGGTGATAGGAGTTATGGGGTGTGGTGTTGAGGTGATAGGAGTTATGGGGTGTGGTGTTGGGGTGATAGGAGTTATGGGGTGTGGTGTTGGGGTGATAGGAGTTATGGGGTGTGGTGTTGGGGTGATAGGAGTTATGGGGAGCGGTGTTGGGGTGATAGGAGTTATGGGGTGTGGTGTTGGGGTGATAGGAGTTATGGGGTGTGGTGTTGGGGTGATAGGAGTTGTGTGGTGTTGGGGTGATAGGAGTTATGGGGTGTGGTGTTGAGGTGATAGGAGTTATGGGGAGCGGTGTTGGGGTGATAGGAGTTATGGGGTGTGGTGTTGGGGTGATCGGAGTTGTGTGGTGTTGGGGTGATAGGAGTTATGGGGTGTGGTGTTGAGGTGATAGGAGTTATGGGGTGTGGTGTTGGGGTGATAGGAGTTATAAGGAGCGGTGTTGGGGTGATAGGAGTTATGGGGTGTGGTGTTGAGGTGATAGGAGCTATGGGGTGTGGTGTTGGGGTGATAGGAGTTATGGGGTGTGGTGTTGGGGTGATCGGAGTTGTGTGGTGTTGGGGTGATAGGAGTTATGGGGTGTGGTGTTGAGGTGATAGGAGTTATGGGGTGTGGTGTTGGGGTGATAGGAGTTATAGGGAGCGGTGTTGGGGTGATAGGAGTTATGGGGTGTGGTGTTGAGGTGATAGGAGCTATGGGGAGCGGTGTTGGGGTGATAGGAGTTATGGGGTGTGGTGTTGGGGTGATCGGAGTTGTGTGGTGTTGGGGTGATAGGAGTTATGGGGTGTGGTGTTGAGGTGATAGGAGTTATGGGGTGTGGTGTTGGGGTGATAGGAGTTATAGGGAGCGGTGTTGGGGTGATAGGAGTTATGGGGTGTGGTGTTGAGGTGATAGGAGTTATGGGGTGTGGTGTTGGGGTGATAGGAGTTATGGGGTGTGGTGTTGAGGTGATAGGAGTTATGGGGTGTGGTGTTGGGGTGATAGGAGTTATGGGGTGTGGTGTTGGGGTGATAGGAGTTATGGGGTGTGGTGTTGGGGTGATCGGAGTTGTGTGGTGTTGGGGTGATAGGAGTTATGGGGTGTGGTGTTGAGGTGATAGGAGTTATGGGGTGTGGTGTTGGGGTGATAGGAGTTATAGGGAGCGGTGTTGGGGTGATAGGAGTTATGGGGTGTGGTGTTGAGGTGATAGGAGTTATGGGGTGTGGTGTTGGGGTGATAGGAGTTATAGGGAGCGGTGTTGGGGTGATAGGAGTTATGGGGTGTGGTGTTGGGGTGATAGGAGTTATGGGGTGTGGTGTTGAGGTGATAGGAGTTATGGGGTGTGGTGTTGGGGTGATAGGAGTTATGGGGTGTGGTGTTGAGGTGATAGGAGTTATGGGGTGTGGTGTTGAGGTGATAGGAGTTATAGGGAGCGGTGTTGGGGTGATAGGAGTTATGGGGTGTGGTGTTGAGGTGATAGGAGCTATGGGGTGTGGTGTTGGGGTGATAGGAGTTATAGGGAGCGGTGTTGGGGTGATAGGAGTTATGGGGTGTGGTGTTGAGGTGATAGGAGCTATGGGGTGTGGTGTTGGGGTGATAGGAGTTATAGGGAGCGGTGTTGGGGTGATAGGAGTTATGGGGTGTGGTGTTGAGGTGATAGGAGCTATGGGGTGTGGTGTTGGGGTGATAGGAGTTATAGGGAGCGGTGTTGGGGTGATAGGAGTTATGGGGTGTGGTGTTGGGGTGATAGGAGTTATAGGGAGCGGTGTTGGGGGTGATAGGAGTTATGGGGTGTGGTGTTGAGGTGACTGCTGACCTGATTGTGACTGTGGAGAAGTTGGAAGAGTTATAGATCATGGGAGGAGTTCCGGGCCGGGTCAGGTTGAACAGCACCAGATGACGGGAGGTCTCACTAGGCAGTGCGGGGCAATCCGGTGACCCCCCAAATACCAGGGTGAAGGAGTCACCCACATCCATCTGTGGCAGAGCATGAAGGAAACACCTGGAGGGCAGAGAGATAAAGTGTGTATCAATACACACACACACATCCCAATACCCCCCACACACATCCCAATACCCCCCACACACACACATCCCAATACCCCCCCCCCCACACACACACACACACATCCCAATACCCCCCCACACACATCCCAATACCCCCCCCACACATCCCAATACCCCCCACACACACACATCCCAATACCCCCCACACACACACATCCCAATACCCCCCCACACACACATCCCAATACCCCCCACACATCCCAATACCCCCCCCCCCCACACACATCCCAATACCCCCCCCCCACACACACACACATCCCAATACCCCCCCACACACATCCCAATACCCCCCACACACACACATCCCAATACCCCCCCACACACACATCCCAATACCCCCCCACACATCCCAATACCCCCCACACACACATCCCAATACCCCCCCACACACACACATCCCAATACCCCCCCACACACATCCCAATACCCCCCCCCCACACACACACATCCCAATACCCCCCCACACACATCCCAATACCCCCCACACACACACATCCCAATACCCCCCCACACACACATCCCAATACCCCCCCACACACACATCCCAATACCCCCCACACACACATCCCAATACCCCCCCCCACACACATCCCAATACCCCCCCCCACACACACACATCCCAATACCCCCCCACACACATCCCAATACCCCCCACACACACACATCCCAATACCCCCCCACACACACATCCCAATACCCCCCCACACACACATCCCAATACCCCCCCACACATCCCAATACCCCCCCCACACACACACATCCCAATACCCCCCCCACACACACACATCCCAATACCCCCCCACACACATCCCAATACCCCCCCCCCCACACACACATCCCAATACCCCCCCACACACATCCCAATACCCCCCACACACACACATCCCAATACCCCCCCACACACACATCCCAATACCCCCCCCACACACACACATCCCAATACCCCCCCACACACACACATCCCAATACCCCCCCACACACACATCCCAATACCCCCCCCCCACACACACACACACATCCCAATACCCCCCACACACATCCCAATACCCCCCACACACATCCCAATACCCCCCCACACACTCATCCCAATACCCCCCACACACACACATCCCAATACCCCCCCACACACACACATCCCAATACCCCCCCACACACACATCCCAATACCCCCCACACACACACATCCCAATACCCCCCCACACACACATCCCAATACCCCCCCACACATCCAATACCCCCCCCCCACACACATCCCAATACCCCCCCCCCACACACACACACATCCCAATACCCCCCCACACACATCCCAATACCCCCCACACACACACATCCCAATACCCCCCCACACACACATCCCAATACCCCCCCACACATCCCAATACCCCCCCACACACACATCCCAATACCCCCCCACACACACACATCCCAATACCCCCCCACACACATCCCAATACCCCCCCCCCACACACACACATCCCAATACCCCCCCACACACATCCCAATACCCCCCACACACACACATCCCAATACCCCCCCACACACACATCCCAATACCCCCCCACACACACATCCCAATACCCCCCCACACACACATCCCAATACCCCCCCCACACACATCCCAATACCCCCCCCCACACACACACATCCCAATACCCCCCCACACACATCCCAATACCCCCCACACACACACATCCCAATACCCCCCCACACACACATCCCAATACCCCCCCACACACACATCCCAATACCCCCCACACATCCCAATACCCCCCCACACACACACATCCCAATACCCCCCCACACACACACATCCCAATACCCCCCCACACACATCCCAATACCCCCCCCCCCACACACACATCCCAATACCCCCCCACACACATCCCAATACCCCCCACACACACACATCCCAATACCCCCCCACACACACATCCCAATACCCCCCCCACACACACACATCCCAATACCCCCCCACACACACACATCCCAATACCCCCCCACACACACATCCCAATACCCCCCCCCCACACACACACACACATCCCAATACCCCCCACACACATCCCAATACCCCCCACACACATCCCAATACCCCCCCACACACTCATCCCAATACCCCCCACACACACACATCCCAATACCCCCCCACACACACACATCCCAATACCCCCCCACACACACATCCCAATACCCCCCCCCACACACATCCCAATACCCCCCCCCCCACACACACACATCCCAATACCCCCCCCACACACACACATCCCAATACCCCCCCCACACACACACATCCCCATACCCCCCCACACACACCCCAATACCCCCCCACACACACACACACATCCCAATACCCCCCCACACACACGCATCCCAATACCCCCCCACACACACACGCATCCCAATACCCCCCACACACACGCATCCCAATACCCCCCCACACACACACGCATCCCAATACCCCCCCCACACACACACGCATCCCAATACCCCCTACCCACACACGCATCCCAATACCCCCACACACACGCATCCCAATAGCCCCCACACACACACCCCAATACCCCCCCACACACACCCCAATACCCCCCCACGCATCCCAATACCCCCCACACATCCCACTACCCCCCCACACACGCATCCCAATACCCCCACACACACCCCAATACCCCCCCAGAACCATTGCAATATTACCCCAAAATCATCACTGTACCACTCCACAATCATTCCAACACCCCCCCACACTCAATTCCAAATACCCCTCCACATATCCCTATACCACCAGTCACACCCATCCCGTTAACCTCTCCCAAGCCCACATCCCACACCCCAATACTACCTCCTACACGATCCACATACACCCCCACCCATCCCAATATCGTCCCACACCCATCCCCCTTCTGTCCCAATACCACCACACCCATCCAAATACCACCACACCCATCCCCATTCCCCCTATCTGTCCCAATACCACACGCATCCCAATACCACATCCCACACCCCAATCCTCCCCCATCCCCTATCCCCACCACAATACCACATCCACACATCCCAATATCACCCCCATCTGTCCCAAAACCACCTCCACTCAGCCCAATACCCCCTCCCATACCCCAATCCTCACCCATCCCAATACCATCTCCCCCACATCCATCCCAATACCACTACATGGTAATTCTCAACCACCTATCTGTGACGATTGGGGGTTAATCAGGCCAATAAAAGGCAGTATGCCCGGCTGATTAACCCTAATTCGTGTTGGGACAGAAGGGGTTAATTCCATGTACACCACAAATGTCATATTGTCCCTCCACCATCTTTATTGTCCCCATTCTGCAGCGCAGTCCATAGCTGCAGTAATAGCAATGTATGCGAATTAGGCCAATTTGTATTTCAGACAAAAGGAGCAAGCTAGCACTCTAATTTTTGGAGTGCAGCTAGCTAAGGATGTACTAAGCCCATACATATTGGTTGGTGTCCCACACACATACAGAAAGTGTGTGTGCCTGTGTGTGCGCCTCTGTGTGTGTGTGTGTGTGTGCGCGCACCTCTGTGTGTGTGCACGCGCCTCTGTGTGTGCACGCGCCTCTGTGCGTCTGTGTTATGTTTTAAACTGTACAGGCAGGAAGCTTTTCCTGCCAGCCCGGCAAGGAATGTATTAACGTGTAAATATGTTAAGGGTACATGAGCTGAGGGCTTTTTCATCTTTGGGCTTCAACGGGCACCCTGCTCAGTTGGTGCCTCTGTGTCTATGATAAATCCCAAGTTGAAAAGCCTCAGAGAAGCTAGGTTTTAAAGTGGCCAGGATATCCCTGAGCATCAGATCCTGCTACACAGTATGGGGGCCCGTCACACTTGGTAGCAAAATCCCAGACTTACTATCGCCAGGTAGGAGGTTTGGCCTGGTATGCTAAATGGCTCAGGTGTCACCTTGGCACGTGCTCTTAGCAAACCAGGAAGCCACTTTTGCCAGTAGTTCCTAGCATGGGCAGAACAGGGATTGGTGGGTTAAATGTTCCCACAGAGGGGATTGGGCTCGCATGTTAGGGATAGGACTGTACATTCTATAACTATGCCTGCCGAGCTAGTCCCAGTGAGATTCATCAGTTCCATCTAAAGTTCCATCATGAAAAGAAGATTCATCTGAGCTACAGTGGCAGTGCAAGGACAGAACGCAATTATTTCATCTGGCAGAGTTATAGGGCTGGCAAGTGGCGCCCCAGCCAAAGGACACCGTTTGTGTATCAACCCCGCTCTGGGAATTGATACCTGGAACCTGCATTTTAAGAACTTTCGTTCAAGGACTATTTTATTTCAGTAAGTGTTATTCGTGATAATTTTGTAATTCAAGCTGTGTGTTCTTTATGTGAATAAAAGGAATTTATTTTATTTCACGCTTTTGATTGAACAAAGGATCCAGGTATAAATGTGTTCAAAAGCTTGGTCTACCGTGACACTATCCCAATACCATCCCTAAAACTATATCACATTACCCCCACCCATCCCAATACCCTGCTCGCCTCACACACTTCTTAATACCCCATCCCAATACCACCTCCCACACCTCAATCCTCCCCCACCCATCCCAATACCACCACATCAATCCTCCCCCACTCATCCCAATACCACACCAATCCTTCCCCACTCATCCCAATACCACACCAATCCTCCCCCACTCATCCCAATACCACACCAATCCACCCCCACCCATCCCAATACCACCACACCAATCCTCACCCACCCATCCCAATAACACCACACCAATCCACGCCCACCCACCCCAATACCACCACACCAATCCTCCCCCACCCATCCCAATACCACCACACCAATCCTCACCCACCCATCCCAATACCACCACACCAATCCTCACCCACCCATCCCAATACCACCACACCAATCCTCACCCACCCATCCCAATACCACACCAATCCTCCCCCACTCATCCCAATACCACACCAATCCACCCCCACCCATCCCAATACCACCACACCAATCCTCACCCACCCATCCCAATACCACACCAATCCACCCCCACCCATCCCAATACCACCACACCAATCCTCACCCACCCATCCCAATACCACCACACCAATCCTCACCCACCCATCCCAATACCACCACACCAATCCTCACCCACCCATCCCAATACCACCACACCAATCCTCCCCCACCCATCCCAATACCACACCAATCCTCCCCCACTCATCCCAATCCACCCCTACCCATCCCAATACCACCACACCACTCCCAATACCACCACACCAATCCACCCCCACCCATCCCAATACCACCACACCAATCCTCACCCACCCATCCCAATACCACCACACCAATCCTCACCCACCCATCCCAATACCACCACACCAATCCTCACCCACCCATCCCAATACCACACCAATCCTCCCCCACTCATCCCAATACCACACCAATCCACCCCCACCCATCCCAATACCACCACACCAATCCTCACCCACCCATCCCAATACCACACCAATACCACCACACCAATCCTCACCCACCCATCCCAATACCACCACACCAATCCTCACCCACCCATCCCAATACCACCACACCAATCCTCACCCACCCATCCCAATACCACCACACCAATCCTCCCCCACCCATCCCAATACCACACCAATCCTCCCCCACTCATCCCAATCCACCCCTACCCATCCCAATACCACCACACCCAATACCACCACACCAATCCACCCCCACCAATCCCAATACCACCACACCAATACACCCCCACCCATCCCAATACCACCACACCAATACACCCCCACCCATCCCAATACCACCACACCAATCCACCCCCACCCATCCCAATACCACCACACCAATCCACTCCCACCCATCCCAATACCACCATCCCAATACCACCCACCCCAATACCACCACACCAATCCTCCCCCACCCATCCCAATACCACCCCACCAATCCACGCCCACCCATCCCAATACCACCACACCAATCCTCACCCACCCATCCCAATACCACCACACCAATCCTCCCCCCCCCAATACCACCACACCAATCCTCACCCACCCATCCCAATACCACCATACCAATCCTCCCCCACCCATCCCAATACCACCACACCAATCGTCCCCCACCCATCCCAATACCACCACACCAATCCTCACCCACCCATCCCAATACCACCACACCAATCCACCCCCACCCATCCCAATACCACCACACCAATCCTCACCCATCCCAATACCACCACACCAATCCTCCCCCACCCATCCCAATACCACCACACCAATCCACCCCCACCCATCCCAATACCACCACACCAATCCTCCCCCATCCCAATACCACCACACCAATACACGCCCACCCATCCCAATACCACCACACCAATCCTCACCCATCCCAATACCACCACACCAATCCACGCCCACCCATCCCAATACCACCACACCAATCCTCACCCACCTATCCCAATACCACCACACCAATCCTCCACCACCCACCCCAATACCACCACACCAATCCACGCCCACCCATCCCAATACCACCACACCAATCCTCACCCATCCCAATACCACCACACCAATCCTCCCCCACCCATCCCAATACCACCACACCAATCCTCATCCACCCATCCCAATACCACCACACCAATCCTCACCCACCCATCCCAATACCACCACACCAATCCTCACCCACCCAAACCCAATACCACCACACCAATCCACGCCCACCCATCCCAATACCACCACACCAATCCTCACCCACCCATCCCAATACCACCACACCAATCCACCCCCACCCATCCCAATACCACCACACCAATCCTCCCCCACCCATCCCAATACCACCACACCAATCCACCCCCACCCATCCCAATACCACCACACCAATCCACCCCCACCCATCCCAATACCACCACACCAATCCTCACCCACCCATCCCAATACCACCACACCAATCCACCCCCACCCATCCCAATACCACCACACCAATCCTCACCCACCCATCCCAATACCACCACACCAATCCTCACCCACCCATCCCAATACCACCACACCAATCCTTACCCACCCATCCCAATACCACCACACCAATCCTCCCCCACTCATCCCAATCCACCCCCACCCATCCCAATACCACCACACCAATCCTCACCCACCCATCCCAATACTACCACACCAATCCACGCCCACCCATCCCAATACCACCACACCAATCCTCACCCACCCATCCCAATACCACCACACCAATCCTCACCCACCCATCCCAATACCACCACACCAATCCTCACCCACCCATCCCAATACCACCACACCAATCCTCCCCCACTCATCCTAATACCACCACACCAACCCACCCCCACCCATCCCAATACCACCACACCAATCCTCACCCACCCATCCCAATAACACCACACCAATCCTCCCCCACCCATCCCAATACCACCACACCAAACCTCACCCACCCATCCCAATACCACCACACCAATCCTCACCCACCCATCCCAATACCACCACACCAATCCTCACCCACCCATCCCAATACCACCACACAAATCCTCCCCCACCCATCCCAATACCACACCAATCCTCCCCCACCCATCCCAATACCACCACACCAATCCTCACCCACCCATCCCAATACCACCACACCAATCCTCCCCCACCCATCCCAATACCACCACACCAATCCTCACCCACCCATCCCAATACCACCACACCAATCCACCCCCACCCATCCCAATACCACCACACCAATCCACGCCCACCCATCCCAATACCACCACACCAATCCTCCACCACCCATCCCAATACCACCACACCAATCCTCACCCACCCATCCCAATACCACCACACCAATCCACCCCCACCCATCCCAATACCACCACACCAATCCTCACCCACCCATCCCAATACCACCACACCAATCCTCCCCACCCATCCCAATACCACACCAATCCTCCCCCACCCATCCCAATACCACCACACCAATCCTCACCCACCCATCCCAATACCACCACACCAATCCACGCCCACCCATCCCAATACCACCACACCAATCCTCCACCACCCATCCCAATACCACCACACCAATCCTCACCCACCCATCCCAATACCACCACACCAATCCTCACCCACCCATCCCAATACCACCACACCAATCCTCACCCACCCATCCCAATACCACCACACCAATCCACGCCCACCCATCCCAATACCACCACACCAATCCTTACCCACCCATCCCAATACCACCACACCAATCCTCCCCCACCCATCCCAATACCACCACACCAATCCTCACCCACCCATCCCAATACCACCACACCAATCCTCACCCACCCATCCCAATACCACCACACCAATCCTCACCCACCCATCCCAATACCACCACACCAATCCTTACCCACCCATCCCAATACCACCACACCAATCCTCCCCCACCCATCCCAATACCACCACACCAATCCTCCACCACCCATCCCAATACCACCACACCAATCCACGCCCACCCATCCCAATACCACCACACCAATCCTCACCCACCCATCCCAATACCACCACACCAATCCTCACCCACCCATCCCAATACCACCACACCAATCCTCACCCACCCATCCCAATACCACCACACCAATCCTCCACCACCCATCCCAATACCACCACACCAATCCTCACCCACCCATCCCAATACCACCACACCAATCCACCCCCACCCATCCCAATACCACCACACCAATCCTCACCCACCCATCCCAATACCACCACACCAATCCTCACCCACCCATCCCAATACCACCACACCAATCCTCACCCACCCATCCCAATACCACCACACCAATCCTCACCCACCCATCCCAATACCACCACACCAATCCTCACCCACCCATCCCAATACCACCACACCAATCCACGCCCACCCATCCCAATACCACCACACCAATCCTCCACCACCCATCCCAATACCACCACACCAATCCTCACCCACCCATCCCAATACCACCACACCAATCCACCCCCACCCATCCCAATACCACCACACCAATCCTCACCCACCCATCCCAATACCACCACACCAATCCTCACCCACCCATCCCAATACCACCACACCAATCCTCACCCACCCATCCCAATACCACCACACCAATCCTCACCCACCCATCCCAATACCACCACACCAATCCACGCCCACCCATCCCAATACCACCACACCAATCCTCCCCCACCGATCCCAATACCACCACACCAATCCTCCCCCACCCATCCCAATAACCACCACACCAATCCTCACCCACCCATCCCAATACCACCACACCAATCCTCACCCACCCATCCCAATACCACCACACCAATCCTTACCCACCCATCCCAATACCACCACACCAATCCTCCACCACCCATCCCAATACCACCACACCAATCCTCACCCACCCATCCCAATACCACCACACCAATCCTCACCCACCCATCCCAATACCACCACACCAATCCTCACCCACCCATCCCAATACCACCACACCAATCCTCCCCCACTCATCCCAATACCACCACACCAATCCTCACCCACCCATCCCAATACCACCACACCAATCCACGCCCACCCATCCCAATATCACCACACCAATCCTCACCCACCCATCCCAATACCACCACACCAATCCTCACCCACCCATCCCAATACCACCACACCAATCCACGCCCACCCATCCCAATACCACCACACCAATCCTCCACCACCCATCCCAATACCACCACACCAATCCTCACCCACCCATCCCAATACCACCACACCAATCCTCACCCACCCATCCCAATACCACCACACCAATCCTCACCCACCCATCCCAATACCACCACACCAATCCACGCCCACCCATCCCAATACCACCACACCAATCCTCCACCACCCATCCCAATACCACCACACCAATCCTCACCCACCCATCCCAATACCACCACACCAATCCTCACCCACCCATCCCAATACCACCACACCAATCCTCACCCACCCATCCCAATACCACCACACCAATCCACCACCACCCATCCCAATAACACCACACCAATACACGCCCACCCACCCCAATACCACCACACCAATCCTCACCCACCTATCCCAATACAACCCACAAAACCATGCCAATATCACACCCACTCCCATCCCAATCCTCCTCCTCCCCCCTACATTTTAATACCCCACACCCATCCCAATATGAACCCCACATCCATTCCCTCTCTCACCTCTGTACTCCTGCGGTCTGAGCGATGACCCCGAGCACCTCGTCCAGTAGGAGCAGTCTCTCCTCCGGGCTCCCCCCCAGACCTGTGGGGACAGTGACCTGCACCCTGACCCCCTGGCCAGCCCCGGAGGGGGACAAGCTGCCCTCACTCACAGGCTCGGGGGGGGAAGCGGCTGGGCTGGGAGGGGGGTCACGGAATCCCATACAGAGCCGACTGGACGGGCATAGCAAGAACCCCTCAAAGCCGGTGACCTGTGGGGGCAAAGGTCAGCGGAAACGGTCAAAGGAAAGCTAGTCCTTGTCGGGGGTTAGCGGGAGGGTCAGAGGTCACGTGATAACTAGTCCCAAGTGACTCACCTGTACCCAGTCTCCGGCCGGGCAGTTTGTCCATTCTGACCCCTGAACTCTGACCTGGAAGCTGTTTGGAGCCAGGCAGCGGTGCAGGTAACAGCGACCTCTGACCTCTGGGTGCGGGGGGACCTGTAACACAAGCCAGAGGGAGTGTGTCTGTGTTGTTACTGTGTCATTTTGTGATTGTGTCGTGTCGAACACTCACCCCCTTTGTCAGGTTGGAGAAGAAGCAGCGACTCTGGGGGAGATAAATCTCTTCTGACTCCCCCCCGTTCTGCTGCAGCCAGCACTCCCCCTGCAACAGAGCGACATGGCCCTGAGGGGGGGGACGGACACTGTGACAGGGCAGTGAGGGGGGGACACTGTGACAGGGCAGTGAGGGGGACACTGTGACAGGGCAGTGAGGGGGGGACACTGTGACAGGGCAGTGAGGGGGACACTGTGACAGGGCAGTGAGGGGGGGACACTGTGACAGGGAAGTGAGGGGGGGACACTGTGACAGGGCAGTGAGGGGGACACTGTGACAGGGCAGTGAGGGGGGGACACTGTGACAGGGCAGTGAGGGGGGGGCACTGTGACAGGGCAGTGAGGGGGGGGCACTGTGACAGGGCAGTGAGGGGGAGGCCACTGTGACAGGGCAGTGAGGGGGGGCACTGTAACAGGGCAGTGAGGGGGGGGGGCACTGTGACAGGGCAGTGAGGGGGGGGCACTGTGACAGGGCAGTGAGGGGGGGGCACTGTGACAGGGCAGTGAGGGGGAAACTGTGACAGGGCAGTGAGGGGGGGCACTGTGACAGGGCAGTGAGGGGGGGCACTGTGACAGGGCAGTGAGGGGGGGGCACTGTGACAGGGCAGTGAGGGGGACACTGACAGGGCAGTGAGGGGGGGACACTGTAACAGGGCAGTGAGGGGGGGCACTGTGACAGGGCAGTGAGGGGGGGCACTGTAACAGGGCAGTGAGGGGGGGGCACTGTGACAGGGCAGTGAGGGGGGGGCACTGTGACAGGGCAGTGAGGGGGGGGCACTGTGACAGGGCAGTGAGGGGGAAACTGTGACAGGGCAGTGAGGGGGGGCACTGTGACAGGGCAGTGAGGGGGGGCACTGTGACAGGGCAGTGAGGGGGGGGCACTGTGACAGGGCAGTGAGGGGGACACTGACAGGGCAGTGAGGGGGGGGACACTGTAACAGGGCAGTGAGGGGGGGCACTGTGACAGGGCAGTGAGGGGGGCACTGTGACAGGGCAGTGAGGGGGGACACTGTGACAGGGCAGTGAGGGGGACACTGTGACAGGGCAGTGAGGGGGGGACACTGTGACACGGCAGTGAGGGGGACACTGTGACAGGGCAGTGAGGGGGGGCACTGTGACAGGACAGTGAGGGGGAGGCACTGTGACAGGGCAGCGAGGGGGGGGCAGTGTGACAGAGCAGTGAGGGGGACACTGTGACCGGGCAGTGAGGGGGGGCAGTGTGACAGGGCAGTGAGGGGGGGCACTGTGACAGGGCAGTGAGGGGGGACACTGTGACAGGGCAGTGAGGGGGACACTGTGACAGGGCAGTGAGGGGGGCAGTGTGACAGGGCAGTGAGGGGGACACTGTGACAGGGCAGTGAGGGGGGGCACTGTGACAGGGCAGTGAGGGGGGGCACTGTGACAGGGCAGTGAGGGGGGGGCACTGTGACAGGGCAGTGAGGGGGGAGCAGTGTGACAGGGCAGTGAGGGGGGCACTGTGACAGGGCAGTGAGGGGGGACACTGTGACAGGGCAGTGAGGGGGGACACTGTGACAGGGCAGTGAGGGGGGGCAGTGTGACAGGGCAGTGAGGGGGAGCACTGTGACAGGGCAGTGAGGGGGACACTGTGACAGGACAGTGAGGGGGGGGCACTGTGACAGGGCAGTGAGGGGGGGGCACTGTGACAGGGCAGTGAGGGGGGGACATTGTGATAGGGCAGTGAGGGGGACACTGTGACAGGGCAGTGAGGGGGGGGCACTGTGACAGGGCAGTGAGGGGGAGGCACTGTGACAGGGCAGTGAGGGGGGGCACTGTGACAGGGCAGTGAGGGGGGGGCACTGTGACAGGGCAGTGGGGGGGGGGCACTGTGACAGGGCAGTGAGGGGGGGACATTGTGATAGGGCAGTGAGGGGGACACTGTGACAGGGCAGTGAGGGGGGACACTGTGACAGGGCAGTGAGGGGGACACTGTGACAGGGCAGTGAGGGGGGGCAGTGTGACAGGGCAGTGAGGGGGGACACTGTGACAGGGCAGTGAGGGGGGGCAGTGTGACAGGGCAGTGAGGGGGGGCAGTGTGACAGGACAGTGAGGGGGGGGCACTGTGACAGGGCAGTGAGGGGGGGCAGTGTGACAGGGCAGTGAGGGGGGGCAGTGTGACAGGGCAGTGAGGGGGGGCAGTGTGACAGGGCAGTGAGGGGGGGGCACTGTGACAGGGCAGTGAGGGGGGGACATTGTGACAAGGCAGTGAGGGGGGGCACTGTGACAGGGCAGTGAGGGGGGGCAGTGTGACAGGGCAGTGAGGGGGGGCACTGTGACAGGGCAGTGAGGGGGACACTGTGACAGGGCAGTGAGGGGGACACTGTGACAGGGCAGTGAGGGGGGGGACACTGTGACAGGGCAGTGAGGGGGGGCAGTGTGACAGGGCAGTGAGGGGGGGCACTGTGACAGGGCAGTGAGGGGGAGCAGTGTGACAGGGCAGTGAGGGGGGACAATGTGACAGGGCAGTGAGGGGGGGCACTGTGACAGGGCAGTGAGGGGGGGCACTGTGACAGGGCAGTGAGGGGGGGCACTGTGACAGGGCAGTGAGGGGGGGCACTGTGACAGGGCAGTGAGGGGGGGCACTGTGACAGGGCAGTGAGGGGGACATTGTGACAGGGCAGTGAGGGGGGGACACTGTGACAGGGCAGTGAGGGGGGGCAGTGTGACAGGGCAGTGAGGGGGGGGCACTGTGACAGGGCAGTGAGGGGGGGCACTGTGACAGGGCAGTGAGGGGGGGCAGTGTGACAGGGCAGTGAGGGGGACACTGTGAAAGGGCAGTGAGGGGGGGCACTGTGACAGGGCAGTGAAGGGGACACTGTGACAGGGCAGTGAGGGGGGGCAGTGTGACAGGGCAGTGAGGGGGGGCACTGTGACAGGGCAGTGAGGGGGGGCACTGTGACAGGGCAGTGAGGGGGACACTGTGACAGGGCAGTGAGGGGGGGCACTGTGACAGGGCAGTGAGGGGGACACTGTGACAGGGCAGTGAGGGGGGGCACTGTGACAGGGCAGTGAGGGGGACACTGTGACAGGGCAGTGAGGGGGGGCAGTGTGACAGGGCAGTGAGGGGGGACACTGTGACAGGGCAGTGAGGGGGGGGCACTGTGACAGGGCAGTGCGGGGGGGGCACTGTGACAGGGCAGTGAGGGGGGGCACTGTGACAGGGAAGTGAGGGGGGGCAGTGTGACAGGGCAGTGAGGGGGGGGCAGTGTGACAGGGCAGTGAGGGGGGGCAGTGTGACAGGGCAGTGAGGGGGGGCAGTGTGACAGGGCAGTGAGGGGGGGCGCAGTGTGACAGGGCAGTGAGGGGGGGCACTGTGACAGGGCAGTGAGGGGGGCAGTGTGACAGGGCAGTGAGGGGGGACACTGTGACAGGGCAGTGAGGGGGGACACTGTGACAGGGCAGTGAGGGGGACACTGTGACAGGGCAGTGAGGGGGGGACACTGTGACAGGACAGTGAGGGGGAGGCACTGTGACAGGGCAGTGAGGGGGACACTGTGACAGGGCATGGGGGGACACTGTGACAGGGCATGGGGGGGACACTGTGACAGGGCAGTGAGGGGGGGGGGGCACTGTGACAGGGCAGTGAGGGGGGGACATTGTGACAGGGCAGTGAGGGGGAGGCACTGTGACAGGGCAGTGAGGGGGGGCACTGTGACAGGGCAGTGAGGGGGGGACACTGTGACAGGGCAGTGAGGGGGAGGCACTGTGACAGGGCAGTGAGGGGGGGACACTGTGACAGGACAGTGAGGGGGAGGCACTGTGGCAGGGCAGTGAGGGGGGGACACTGTGACAGGGCAGTGAGGGGGACACTGTGACAGGGCAGTGAGGGGGGACACTGTGACAGGGCAGTGAGGGGGACACTGTGACAGGGCAGTGAGGGGTGGACACTGTGACAGGACAGTGAGGGGGAGGCACTGTGACAGGGCAGTGAGGGGGGACACTGTGACAGTGAGGGGGCACTGTGACAGGGCAGTGAGGGGTGGACACTGTGACAGGGCAGTGAGGGGGGGCACTGTGACAGGGCAGTGAGGGGGGGACACTGTGACAGGGCAGTGAGGGGGACACTGTGACAGGGCAGTGAGGGGGGACACTGTGACAGGGCAGTGAGGGGGAGGCACTGTGACAGGGCAGTGAGGGGGGCACTGTGACAGGGCAGTGAGGGGGACACTGTGACAGGGCAGTGAGGGGGGGGACACTGTGACAGGGCAGCGAGGGGGGACATTGTGACAGGGCAGTGAAGGGGACACTGTGACAGGGCATGGGGGGACACTGTGACAGGGCAGTGAGGGGGGGACATTGTGACAGGGCACTGGGGGGGGACACTGACAGGGCAGTGAGGGGGACACTGTGACAGGGCAGTGAGGGGGGGGACACTGTGACAAGGCAGCGAGGGGGGGACATTGTGACAGGGCAGTGAAGGGGACACTGTGACAGGGCATGGGGGGACACTGACAGGGCAGTGAGGGGGGGACATTGTGACAGGGCACTGGGGGACGGACACTGACAAGGCAGTGAGGGGGGGCACTGTGACAGGGTAGTGAGGGGGGGACACTGTGACAGGGCAGTGAGGGGGAGGCACTGTGACAGGACAGTGAGGGGGAGGCACTGTGACAGGGCAGTGAGGGGGGGACACTGTGACAGTGAGGGGGGCACTGTGACAGGGCAGTGAGGGGGGGACACTGTGACAGGACAGTGAGGGGGGGACATTGTGACAGGGCAGTGAGGGGGGGACACTGTGACAGGACAGTGAGGGGGGACACTGTGACAGTGAGGGGGGGCACTGTGACAGGGCAGTGAGGGGGGGACACTGTGACAGGGCAGTGAGGGGGGGCACTGTGACAGGGCAGTGAGGGGGACACTGTGACAGGGCAGTGAGGGGGACACTGTGATGGGGGGACACTGACAGGGCAGCGAGGGGGGGACATTGTGACAGGGCATGGGGGGACACTGTGACAGGGCAGTGAGGGGGGGACATTGTGACAGGGCACTGGGGGGGGACACTGACAGGGCAGTGAGGGGGACACTGTGACAGGGCATGGGGGGGACACTGTGACAGGGCATGGGGGGGACACTGTGACAGGGCAGTGAGGGGGGGACATTGTGACAGGGCACTGGGGGACGGACACTGACAGGGCAGTGAGGGGGGGGGCACTGTGACAGGGCAGTGAGGGGGGACACTGTGACAGGGCACTGGGGGGGGAAACTGACAGGGCAGTGAGGGGGGACACTGTGACAGGGCAGTGAGAGGGGGCACTGTGACAGGGCAGTGAGGGGGGGGCACTGTGACAGGGCAGTGAGGGGGGGCACTGTGACAGGGCAGTGAGGGGGGGCACTGTGACAGGGCAGTGAGGGGGGGACACTGTGACAGGGCAGTGAGGGGGGGCACTGTGACAGGGCAAAGAGGGGGGGCACTGTGACAGGGCAGTGAGGGGGGACACTGACAGGGCAGTGAGGGGGACACTGACAGGGCAGTGAGGGGGGACACTGTGACAGGGCACTGGGGGGGGAAACTGACAGGGCAGTGAGGGGGGCACTGTGACAGGGCAGTGAGGGGGGGGCACTGTGACAGGGCAGTGAGGGGGGGGCACTGTGACAGGGCAGTGAGGGGGGGGCACTGTGACAGGGCAGTGAGGGGGGGCACTGTTACAGGGCAGTGAGGGGGGGGCACTGTGACAGGGCAGTGAGGGGGGGCACTGTGACAGGGCAGTGAGGGGGGGGCACTGTGACAGGGCAGTGAGGGGGGGGCACTGTGACAGGGCAGTGAGGGGGGGCACTGTGACAGGGCAGTGAGGGGGGGGCACTGTGACAGGGCAGTGAGGGGGGGGCACTGTGACAGGGCAGTGAGGGGGGGCACTGTGACAGGGCAGTGAGGGGGGGGCACTGTGACAGGGCAGTGAGGGGGGACACTGTGACAGGGCAGTGAGGGGGGGCACTGTGACAGGGCAGTGAGGGGGGGCACTGTGACAGGGCAGTGAGGGAGGGACTGGATGTGTGACACTTACCCCCCGTGGCAGGGGCTTGTATACTCGGCACCCCTCTAGGTAGGTGTCCGTGGAGCAGACGCCCTTGTCCAGGTGGAGGTGGTGACAGCCGAGCGCGCTGTGAGGGGCAATGACACGGCCATTATTATAACCCCACATGGGCTCTATTTACTAAGTAATGCTGCGGCATGTCCGGGGGTCCCCGCGCCTGCACCCACCTCCCTGTGCAGAAGTATCCCGAGGAGGGGTCCAGGCAGGAGGAGGGGACGCCGAAGGAAGAACCGGCACCTGCAGGGACAGCAAGGGGTTAATCGTGGCACTGCGGGTCTCTCAGGCAGGGAAGGGGTTAATCATTGCTCTGCATGTCTGTCATGGAACAGAAATACCCCTGCCTGCCTTTTCTGTTCAGCCCCCCTCTCCCTTGGCAGTTCCCCCTGCTAGCTGCACTAGGATGTCACTTTTCTTGCAGTTTTACTCCCAGTGCAGATGGAATGGATACATTATGTATCTCTTTTTCCTTCCAGTCTGTCACACCCCTGGTTGCTCTGGCAACATCTCCAGTCCTCCAGTTAATGGGCTTTCCCATTCCCCCCCCCCTGTCCTTGCTGACAGTTAGTGCAGTCTCACTGAACCTTTAGTGTGACCCTTGCCCCTCACTTCCTTTTCCACCTTCACCACTGGCTGAGTGAGTACCCTGCTGTAACTGCTCTAGTGGCAGGATTACCCTTTTCACCTGTCCTTAACTACAAAGCTCCCACAGAGAGACTTTATCTAAACACCAACATCTCTTCACAAGTGCCTGTCTTTTATGCTGCTTTCCCCAAATAAAGTAAAGAAAAGATACAGAACGTGTTGTGCTTTGAAAAGAGGGCCGAGTTGAAACTATCTGGACTAAATCATCTTACACATGACCCTGGCCTCCTGAATAGTGAAAAGGATACCGTGTGCCTTACAGACACTTACAGGAGCTGCTACTCCAGACTTTATGATAACACAGAGCAGCCTTACAAACAGCAGCAGCTTTAGACTGCCTGACAGCGCAGCAAGCCTTATACAGCAAACTGCACACAGCCTGCAGCCTTACAAATAAGCAAGCAGATTCTCACTGGTCACAGCCAGCAAATAACCCTGCACACAGGGCAGCAGCTTACACTGCACAGCAGCCTTGCAGACAGACAGTGCTTCTTACACAAACCTGATTGCCTTTCTCTGTCTGAGTTCACCCTCTGCACAGCTCCATAGTGAGGGATTACCATCTCACCTTACCCTACGCACGTCCCAACGGCTAGCACCACCAAGGGCCACGCCACCGGACACCCGCCAGGACACGGGTCAGAGCCACCGGACACCTGTGAGTACAGCTACCCCTACGCTGCAGGACACCGCTCGGCATCATCTGAGACAGTCGCCCATCGCTGACACAGGTAAAAGACCGCATGCCACACGCACTGGCTAAAGGCCTACACACACTTACAGCATGGCAGAACTCAGAGCCTCACCAGATATCACGCAGGAGAGTGATCACTCAGATACAGAGACCGCTGCGCAACTGCAACAGGCGCAGGCAAGCGCAAGGCCCAAACGGACAGTCACACTGACACAAAAGGCCCACGAAAAATACGAGACTGACATTGAAGCGCACCGCGCTAAATTAGAGTTGGCCTGGAACACTACCACACCTGGGATACGCAATGTCGCCGCCGCTGGCAATTCTGTACAACAGCTCGAGCAGGAAATAACTCAATTAAAGATAGACCACTTATGCTACCAAGAGCTGTCAGAGGCATACGTCACTTACCTGGCCAGGGCTAATACCGGTGAAAGCCTGCAAGAAAGGGACTTACAGCACAATATTGACTTGACACGTGACAGCCGCATTCGAACTGCCATCGCAGACGCCCAAAGCGAGAGAAAAGAGCTCCTCCTGGAGACCGCATCGCAGCGCTCAAGCACATCCAGGCACTCATCAAGGTCAGCAAGATCAGCGCAATCTAACGCGTCCAGCGCAAGCACAAACGCTACCAAGGCGCGAGCCACCGCAGAGGCCGCACGTGCCAGGGCCGAATATAGTCGCAGAGAGGCAGCCATAAGAGCAGGAAGAGCGTGCATAGAAGAGGAGGAACAGACAGCCACCGCTAATGCCGCCGCCGCTGCCGCCACTGCTGCCGCTACTGCTACCGCCGCCACGGCCGCTACTGCCGCAGCCACTACGCGTAGGAAAGCCGAATTCGATGCGGAACTAGAGGCGCTTAATCAAGAGAAGGAAGCCGCCGCCGCCATAGCCCAAGCTGAAGTCCTAGAAGCAGCCGCGCAACAGGACGGCGGGGAGCAACCGTACAGACGGATAGCCTCAGAGGATCCAGCCCAACGCACTGAAGACTACGTAAGGAGCCTCTTCAGTGTAAATACCAGCGCACCATCTCAACACGGAGGGAGTGACTCTACAGACACTGAAGACTTGCTAGGTCCACGAGGAGAAGACGCTGCTCCGTCAATGGTACATGCTGCCTGGGATAGCCACAGCCGCAACAGTGATCCACACGCCAGCGCGAACACGGATGCACTACAACAGGCTCGCAATCCAGGTACACCCACACGGGAAAACACAGCCCCTCACACCGACCAGCAGTCACCACGCGTCCACGCCAAGGAAGAGGTGACCGCACGGACCCTCCCAGCAACTACCTCAGAGCGCGACCAATACGCCGATGCCTCAGGCCTGACAGACATAGCCAAGTACATGATCCGGCGTGACCTGGTGCAAACAGGACTCATCAGCTTTGACGACCGCCCTGAGAACTACCGGACGTGGAAGTTCATGTTCAAAGACGCAATCAACAGCTTGGACTTCTCAGAGAGGGAAAAGCTCAACCTGCAATTCAAGTTCCTGGGGAACAAATCCAGGGAGCACGCGAAGAGACTTCGGGCGGCAAACGCGAACCAACCCCAAGTAGGTCTTGACCTAGTGTGGGAAAGGCTAGAAGAGTGCTACCGTAGCCCCGAAGCAGTCGAGGATTCACTCTTCAAAAGAGTCGACAGCTTTCCCAAGATCACAACTAAAGACTACTCAAAGTTACGGGAGCTCGGGGACCTGCTGCAAGAGCTGGAGTTTGCAAGGAAAGACCATTCCTTAACAGGTCTCAACGTCTTGGACTCGGCTCGTGGAGTGAGACCCATCTTGGAAAAGCTACCCTACAACCGCCAAGAAAAATGGATTTCACAAGGCTCCAAATACAAAAGGGAGAAGCAAGTCGCCTTCCCCCCATTCTCATTCTTCTTGAGCTTCATCCGCGAAGCGGCAAGGACAAGGAACGATCCCAGTTTCACCTTAGGTGCGCAAACCACACACAGTGCAAGCAGCCTGAGGAATGAGAGACCAGTGGCGAGATACGGTAACTCTCAAACACCCATCTCGGTCCACAAGACGGACGTGCCTCCCACGACCCAAACTACTCCCGATCAGTCGGTCGCCGGAGACGAGTAACCGAGGGACCCAAACAGGGAATGTCCCATACACAAGAAGCCACACCCACTTAACAAGTGCTTTGGGTTCAGGATGAAGTCCCTAGAGGAACGCAAGAGGTTACTTGGAGAATTCAGAGTTTGCTTCAGGTGCTGCGGTTCCATGACTCACCTAGCCAGAGACTGTAAAGAAGAAATCAAATGTACAGTGGGCAAAAGTGACAAGCACGTGACATCGTTACACCCAAGAGGCGCTGACACTCCACCAACTCAACAACCCATCCTCCGTAGCGGAGCATGGCGGGGAGAAAGGAGAAGGAGAGCCAACATCCGTCACTTCTCAGCGCACTGAGGTTTGCGGAAAAGATAGCGACAAAATGTCCTGCTCCAAAATATGCCTTGTCGCAGTGCACCCCCAGGGATAACCTGAGAAGGCTATTCGGATGTATGCAATCCTCGACGACCAAAGCAACAGATCATTGGCGAAGACGGAGTTCTTCAACTTGTTCAACTTACAAGACAACGCCTCACCCTACACCCTCAGAACCTGTGCAGGGTCGACTGAGTCAACAGGGAGAAGAGCAAGCGGTTACGTCATACGTTAGGTGGATAACAGAGTGAAGATAGCTCTCCCCACACTCATCGAGTGCAACCACATGGCCACAAACAGGGACGAGATTCCCACACCAGACGTGGCACGCCATTACCCGCACCTCAGAGGAATAGCCAACTACATCCTGCTGGTAGAACAAGGCGCCAAGATCTTGCTGCTGCTCGGTAGGGACATCATGAGGGTACATAAAGTCCGTAAACAGCATAACGGACCCCACAACGCACCATATGCCCAAAGACTTGACCTAGGATGGGTGATAGTGGGCAGCGCGTGCACTAACAAAGGGCACGGACAACACTGTTGACGCCCGCAGAACTGTGATAACAGAATGTGGACACACATCCCTCTCTGAACCGTGTCTTGGCCATCTCCAAGTGACAGGAGGGCCAAGTGAAGAGAAGAGACAAGGTCATACCCCTGAGATCAACGAAAACATCCTCACATCAGGGGGATGCGACAATGGCCTAGGATGCTTAGTGGTTCAGACAACCAAGGATGATGAGTCGACTCCACTGAAGGAAGAAAGTAACCTCCCAAAGGTGACCGACAAAGGGGTCGTCCAAAAGACAATAAACAATCGGACGATCCTCTCGCGAGCAATGGCACGACTAAGACATACAATTGTTCCTCTCCACAGAGTATCAAGTGACAAAGCAACCAGCTGTCACGGCTGGCATAGTTGCAAAAGATTGCGCCCTACAGGTGAAGCCACAGTGTCAAAAAGACTGTTCATTCACACACGTAAGAGGAGACAGTTGCAGAGACATTTCCCAAAAGGATTTACAAGGACAAAAGAGACTGTTCTTCGTCATGTCCAGGGAGAGAACAACCTCCTGAGGGCAGTCAACAAAGAGACACAAAAGCGTTTCACCAAATTACGTGGAGATGTTTTCGTGCAAGAGAAATGCACCGATGACCTACGGTGCACAGCGTTCCAGACAACAAGGGACGACGACAAGCAAACACCATCGACTGAAGATAGAGGATTCCCGAGGTTAACAGTCAAGGAGCTCGTCAAAGACGGACCGGGCAGTTGGGTGGACCCTCTACCATTCCATTCACCAAGAAGACGCCTCCCGCACAATAGAGAACTTGCCATCTCTAGGCTCACTTCGCTCCGCTGCTACCCACAAAGGGAGCCGGAGACCAAGAATCAAATTGTGGTATTCACGCGGAAGAGATTCCTTAGCAGACACACAGAGCCAGCGCCTTCACTGAAGGAAGGTAAAAAATGCTGGCACCTCCCATCATCTGGTGTTCACCACCGTCAGAAACCCAGCCAGATCTGGGTAACGTTCAGCTCCAATGCTCAGCACCAAGAAGCCTCTCCCAATAGGGCACTACTCACTGGACCAGACTTGACAACCAGTTTTCCAGGGGCGTTGATCCGCTTCTGCAAGGAGTCAAAGGCCATCTCCTTCCGCCAAACGACAGGTGATAGGGTGACAAACTACCACGACTGGCACATCCACAAGGTGATGCACTCTGTAGAGAAAACTACAGAGACAAAAAGACTGTTCTCTCACAAGGCTAAAAGAAAACAGTGCCAGAGACTTTTACACAAAGACATTGTGGTGCAACCAGCTAACCTGGAGCTGTGCATCCACCCTGCATCCTTTGCCAAAGAACCTTGGCCAAGGGACCTTGATACCAGTGATACCGGCCGGTGTCACATCGCTATGTGGACATGGACTCTTCATTGTTAGAGAATGTGATGTTATCTTTGTTATGCATTGCACATATGTTCCACATATTCCAGTTATATAGTGGTATCTCCAGATACCAGACGGGGAGTGTCATGGAACAGAAATACCCATGTCTGCCTTCTCTGTTTCAGCTCCCCTTTCCCTTGGCAGTTCTGCCTGCTAGCTGTATTTAGAGGTTACTTTCCTTACAGTTTTACTCCCAGTGCAGATGGAATGGATACATTATGTAGCCCTTTTTCCTTCCAGTCTGTCACACCCCTGGTTGCTCTGGCAACATCTCCAGTCCTCCAGTTAATGGGCTTTCCCATTTCCCCCCCCTGTCCTTGCTGACAGTTAGTGCATTCTCACTTCACTTTCAGTGTGACCCTTGCCCCTCACTTCCTTTTCCACCTTCACCACTGGCTGAGTGCGTACCCTGCTGTAACTCCTCTAGTGGCAGGATTACCCTTTTCACCTGTCCTTAACTACAAAGCACCCACAGAGAGACATTATCTAAACACCAACATCTCTTCACAAGTGCCTGTCTTTTATGCTGCTTTCCCCAAATAAAGTAAAGAAAAGATACAGAACTTGTTGTGCTTTTAAAAGAGGGCCGAGTTGAAACTATCTGGGCTAATCATCTTACACATGACCCTGGCCTCCAGAATAATGTCTCTGGCAGGGAAGGGGTTAATCATTGCACTGCATGTCTCTGGCAGGGAAGGGGTTAATCATTGTTCTGCTGGTCTCTGGCAGGGAAGGGGTTAATCATTGTTCTATGGGTCTCTGGCAGGGAAGGGGTTAATCATTGCTCTGCATGTCTGGCAGGGAAGGGGTTAATCACTGTTCGGCGGGTTTCTGGCAGGGAAGGGGTTAATCATTATTCTGCGGGTCTCTGGCAGGGAAGGGGTTAATCGCGGCTCTCTCTTACCTCTGCCCCACACTAGCTGGCCTTTGATGCTGGTATTCACCCCGTACCAGCCCATGTCCCTGAAGGCAGCGAGTGTCACGGGATCCACATGTGTGAGGTGTGGGGGGCTGAGCGAGGCGGTGAGGATCGATCCCTGCAGGAGACGGGCTTCCCAGTGTGAGGAGGGGGAGGAGGGGGAGTCCTGCGGGGCGCGAGAGGTTAAATAGAAATCTTATCCCCCAAATTATACAGAGATCACTTCCAAGGGAATTATATTATCTATCATATACCCGCTCCCTATAACTCCTCCTATTACCCCATATACCCGCTCCCTATAACTCCTCCTATTACCCCATATAACCCCTCCCTATAACTCCTCCTATTACCCCATATACCCGCTCCCTATAAGTCCTCCTGTTACCCCATATACCCGCTCCCTATAACTCCTCCTATTACCCCATATAACCCCTCCCTATAACTCCTCCTATTACCCCATATACCCGCTCCCTATAACTCCTCCTATTACCCCATATACCCGCTCCCTATAACTCCTCCTATTACCCCATATACCCGCTCCCTATAACTCCTCCTATTACCCCATATACCCGCTCCCTATAACTCCTCCTATTACCCCATATAACCCCTCCCTATAACTCCTCCTATTACCCCATATACCCGCTCCCTATAAGTCCTCCTGTTACCCCATATACCCACTCCCTATAACTCCTCCTATTGCCCCATATAACCGCTCCCTATTACTCCTCCTATTGCCCCATATAACCGCTCCCTATAACTCCTCTTATTGCCCCATATAACCTCTCCCTATAACTCCTCCTATTACTCCATATAACCACTCCTTATAACTCCTCCTATTACCCCATATATCCCCTCCCTATAACTCCTCCTATTACCCCATATAACCGCTCCCTATATCTCCTATTACCCCATATAACCTCTCCCTATAACTCCTCCTATTACCCCATATATGCGCTCCCTATAACTCCTCCTATTACCCCATATACGCGCTCCCTATAACTCCTCCTATTACCCCATATACGCGCTCCCTATAACTCCTCCTATTACCCCATATACGCTCTCCCTCTAACTCCTCCTATTTCCCCATATAACTATCTCCCTTTCACCCATTCCTATCTGTATCACTCACCTCTTGCTCTCTCTCCCCCTCCCTATCTCTCTGTCTCCCTTCTCGCTCTCCTCTCTCTGCCCCTCTCTTTCCAGCCCTCACCTCTCCCCCTTCCCTCTTCCTCTCTTCCTCCCCTTCTCTCTCCCTTTCCCCCTCCCCCTCCCCCCCCCACCCTCATTCCGCCTCCACCTCCCCCCCCCACCCTGCCTCCCCTTCCCCCCCACCCTCATTCCCCCTCCCCTTACCTTGTTCTCCAGAGGGGCTCCCACACCGCCTCCCCCCAGGTGCTCCCCCAGGCTGCGGGTTACCTCCGGCGTGTAGATTCGGAACTGACCTCTGTCGTCTATGTTTGTGACTCGAGAGCGAGGAGAACAGGAGGCCCCTTTTGGAGACAAGACGGCAGCCATCTTTAAATGACCCAAACTGATAATATACAAAAGGGGCCCAAAAATTGTCTAAAGGGGGAGGGTGACCCTGGGGGGGAGGGTGACCTTGGAGGGGGAGGGGGAGAGGGTGACCCTGGGGGGGGGGAAGGGGGAGCTAAAGGTGGAGGATTACCCTGGGGGGGGGAAGGGGGGTAACCATGGGGGGGAGCTAAAGGAGGAGGGTGACCATGTCTTACCAGGCTCAGAGAGACTGCAGTCTGTCCAACGCTCAAAAAGACTGCTGGAGAACCCAAGAGCATGGAGTAACTCATGGAGAGAGACCTGGGGGGAGAGGGCGAGAGAGAAGGGGAGTTAGAGAAGAGAAAGGGGAGGGGGTAAGAGAAGAGAGACGGTGAGAAAGAGAAGAGAGGGTGAGGAAGAGAAGAGAGAGGGTGAGAAAGAGAAGAGAGGGTGAGGAAGAGAGGAGAGAGGGGGAGGAAGAGAAGAGAGGGGGAGGATGAGAAGAGAGGGGGAGTAAGAGAAGAGAGAGGGAGTAAGAGAAGAGAGGGTGAGTAAGAGAAGATAGAGGGGAGTACGAGAAGAGAGAGGGGGAGGAAGAGAAGAGAGGGTGAGGAAGAGAAGAGAGGGTGAGGAAGAGAAGAGAGGGTGAGGAAGAGAGGAGAGGGGGAGGAAGAGAAGAGAGGGGGAGGATGAGAAGAGAGGGGGAGTAAGAGAAGAGAGAGGGAGTAAGAGAAGATAGGGGGGAGTACGAGAAGAGATAGGGGGAGGAAGAGAAGAGAGGGGGAGGAAGAGAAGAGAGAGGGTGAGGAAGAGAAGAGAGAGGGTGAGGAAGAGAAGAGAGGGTGAGGAAGAGAAGAGAGGGGGAGGAAAAGAAGAGAGGGGGAGGAAGAGAAGATAGGGGGGAGTACGAGAAGAGATAGGGGGACTCGGGAGTAAGAGAAGAGAAAGGAGGAGTAAGAGAAGAGAGGGGGGGGAAAGAAGAGAGAGGGGGAGGAAGAGAATAGAAAGAAGGAGAAAGAGAAGAGAGAGGAGGAGTAAGAGATGAGAGAGGAGGAGTAAGATGAGAGAGGAGGAGTAAGAGATGAGAGGAGTAGTAAGAAGAAAGAGAGGGAGTAGGGGGAGTAAGGGAAGAGAGAGGGGGAGTTAGTAAGAGAAGAGAAAGAGGGAGTAAGGGAAGAGAGAGGCGTGGGATTAAGAGAAGAGAGAGGAGAGAGGGAGTAAGAGAAGGAGTAAGGGAAGAGAGAGGGAGTAAGAGAAGAGAGAGGGGGAGTAAGAGACGAGGGAGTAAGGGAAGAGAAGAGAGAGGGGGAGTAAGGGAAGAGAGGGGGAGGAAGAGAAGCAATTGGGAGGAAGAGAAGAGAGAGGGGGAGTAAGAGACGAGAGAGGAGGAGTAAGAAGAGAGAGGAGAAGTAAGAAGAGAGAGGAGGAGTAAGAAGATAGAGGAGGAGTAAGAAGAGAAAGGAGGAGTAAGAAGAGAGAGGAGGAGTGTAACAGGGGAGTAATCCCTGTTCAAGTAATGTGCCTTTAATCTAGCAGTGTGGTGGTTAACTGCTGGTAGTCAATTAATAAACACCACCTGCCTGATTGCTTACAAAAGCCTGTCTGTTGAGACAGGAAGTGACTCCTTAGCTCTGATGAGAGCTGACATTTGGAGAGACAGAGGAGTGTTCTTGAGTCTCCCAGGAGAGACTGACCAAGAGAACACACATCTCTGGAGCTGACCGGTCTTGAGCTCTGCCCAGCATAGCTGATTGCAAGACACCAAATAAGACTTCTAAACCTGGATGCTGATTTTCTGTGCATGCACAGGTGCGGTTCCAGGAGAGCAGAGAAGCTTACTCTACAGCAGCTAACAGATAAGACTTTCATTATTAAGAGACTGCTTATATCTGCTTATTTCATGCTATATGTTTTGGGGCTGCGAGACATGCTTTACTAAGGGAGATGTGAATTAATTGCATAGGACTTCACTAGAACTACTCCCAAGTGAATAGAAGCTTTGTTCCCCCCCCCCCCCCCCCGTGTTTGGACGATTTCCTGATGAAAAGGAAAAGGCACAATAAAGCCTATTATAATTTCACCTTATAAAGTCTCCAATTGTGTACCTCTGTGAACGTCCGTCTACAAGGAGTAAGAAGAGAGAGGAGGAGTAAGAAGAGAGAGGGGGAGGAAGAGAGAGGGGGAGTAAGAGAAGAGAATGGAGTAAGAGAATAGAGGGGGGAGTAAGAGAAGAGAGAGGAGAGTAAGAGAAGAGAGAGAGAGAGGGGGAGTAGGAGAAGAGAGAGAGGGGGAGTAAGAGAAGAGAGAGGGGGAAGAAGAGAAGAGAGAGGGGGAAGAAGAGAAGAGAGAGGGTGAGTAAGAGAAGAGAGAGGGTGAGTAAGAGAAGAGAGAGGGTGAGTAAGAGAAGAGAGAGGGGGAAGAAGAGAAGAGAGAGGGGGAAGAAGAGAAGAGAGAGGGTGAGTAAGAGAAGAGAGAGGGTGAGTAAGAGAAGAGAGAGGGTGAGTAAGAGAAGAGAGAGGGTGAGTAAGAGAAGAGAGAGGGGGAGGACGAGAAGAGAGAGGGGGAGGACGAGAAGAGAGAAGGGGAGGACGAGAAGATAGAGTGTAAGAGAAGAGAGAGTGGATGAGTAAAAGAAGAGAGGGGGGTGAGATAAGAGATAGGGGGAGTAAGAGAAGAGAGAGTGAGGAAGAGAAGAGAGAGTAGGAGAAAGAGAAGAGAGGTGGCGAGTAAGAGAAGAGAGAGAGTAAGAGAATAGATAGGGGGAGTAAGAGAAGAGAGAGCGGGGGAGGAAGAGAAGAGAGAGAGGGGGGGGTAAGAGAAGAGAGAGGAGTGTTACGAGAAGAGAGGGGGGATAAGGGAAGAGAGAGGGAGGGGGAGTAAAAGAAGAGCTAGGGGAGCAAGAGAAGAGAGGGGGTGAGTAAGAGAAGAGAGAGGGTGAGTAAGAGAAGAGAGAGGGTGAGTAAGAGAAGAGAGAGGGTGAGTAAGAGAAGAGAGAGGGTGAGTAAGAGAAGAGAGAGGGTGAGTAAGAGAAGAGAGAGGGTGAGTAAGAGAAGAGAGAGGGGGAGGACGAGAAGAGAGAGGGGGAGGACGAGAAGAGAGAAGGGGAGGACGAGAAGATAGAGTGTAAGAGAAGAGAGAGTGGATGAGTAAAAGAAGAGAGGGGGGTGAGATAAGAGATAGGGGGAGTAAGAGAAGAGAGAGTGAGGAAGAGAAGAGAGAGTAGGAGAAAGAGAAGAGAGGTGGCGAGTAAGAGAAGAGAGAGAGTAAGAGAATAGATAGGGGGAGTAAGAGAAGAGAGAGCGGGGGAGGAAGAGAAGAGAGAGAGGGGGGGGTAAGAGAAGAGAGAGGAGTGTTACGAGAAGAGAGGGGGGATAAGGGAAGAGAGAGGTAGGGGGAGTAAAAGAAGAGCTAGGGGAGCAAGAGAAGAGAGGGGGTGAGTAAGAGAAGAGAGAGGGTGAGTAAGAGAAGAGAGAGGGTGAGTAAGAGAAGAGAGAGGGTGAGTAAGAGAAGAGAGAGGGTGAGTAAGAGAAGAGAGAGGGTGAGTAAGAGAAGAGAGAGGGTGAGTAAGAGAAGAGAGAGGGGGAGGACGAGAAGAGAGAGGGGGAGGACGAGAAGAGAGAAGGGGAGGACGAGAAGATAGAGTGTAAGAGAAGAGAGAGTGGATGAGTAAAAGAAGAGAGGGGGGGTGAGATAAGAGATAGGGGGAGTAAGAGAAGAGAGAGTGAGGAAGAGAAGAGAGAGTAGGAGAAAGAGAAGAGAGGTGGCGAGTAAGAGAAGAGAGAGAGTAAGAGAATAGATAGGGGGAGTAAGAGAAGAGAGAGCGGGGGAGGAAGAGAAGAGAGAGAGGGGGGGTAAGAGAAGAGAGAGGAGTGTTACGAGAAGAGAGGGGGGATAAGGGAAGAGAGAGGGAGGGGGAGTAAAAGAAGAGCTAGGGGAGCAAGAGAAGAGAGGGGGTGAGTAAGAGAAGAGAGAGGGTGAGTAAGAGAAGAGAGAGGGTGAGTAAGAGAAGAGAGAGGGTGAGTAAGAGAAGAGAGAGGGGGAGGACGAGAAGATAAGAGTGTAAGAGAAGAGAGAGTGGATGAGTAAAAGAAGAGAGGGGGGTAAGATAAGAGATAGGGGGAGTAAGAGAAGAGAGAGTGAGGAAGAGAAGAGAGAGTAGGAGAAAGAGAAGAGAGGTGGCGAGTAAGAGAAGAGAGAGAGTAAGAGAATAGATAGGGGGAGTAAGAGAAGAGAGAGCGGGGGAGGAAGAGAAGAGAGAGAGGGGAAGTAAGAGAAGAGAGAGAGGGGGGGAGTAAGGCCGAGTCCACGGTCCCTGCTGGCGTGCTGAGGCGCGCTGAGGCGCAGGGAAAGCGGGTGCTTTCCCTGGCCTTGCGGTTGCTTACCGCAAGCGCTCTCAGCAGCCGTCCGGGGGCAGTCCGGGGGCGGGCGCGTCACTGGCCGGGGGCGGGCCAGTGACGTCACGGAGCTGGTTCGCCCTCATTGGGCGAACCGCTCACGTGACCGGCCTGTCTCGCCGGCAAGCGGGGGAATTTTAAATTCCCCCAAGACCTGCGCTTCCACAAGCGCGCGGAAGCGCAGGTGAGCCCCTACTAAAGCCGCTCTAATTGCGGCTGTAGGGGCTCAGTGCTGAGCGGGAGCGCTAGTCAGCACGCTTCCGCAAGCACGCAGCAAACATGTCCGGGGCCTTAGAGAAGAGAGAGAGGGGGGAGTAAGAGAAGAGAGAGAGGGGGAGTAAGAGAAGAGAGAGAGGGGGAGTAAGAGAAGAGAGAGTGGGAGGACGAGAAGATAGAGAAGGGGGGGTAAGAGAAGAGAGAGGAGTGTTACGAGAAGAGAGGGGGGATAAGGGAAGAGAGAGGGAGGGGGAGTAAAAGAAGAGCTAGGGGAGCAAGAGAAGAGAGGGGAAGTTAGAAGAGAAGGGGAATGGGAAGAGAGAGAGAGAGGGAGGGTGTAAGAGAAGAGAGAGGGAGGAAGAGAAGAGAGAGAAAGAGGGAGGAAGAAGAGAGAGGGAGAAGAGAGAGAGGGGGGGGGGAATAAGGGACGAGAGAGAGGGGGGGGAGTAAGAGGAGAGAGGGGGGATGGTAGAAACATTAGGAGAAATATGCAGTGAAAAAGAGAAGATCGTGAGAAAGACCCGCAGACAGAGTGAGTGAGACCCGCAGACAGAGTGAGTGAGACCCGCAGACAGAGTGAGTGAGACCCGCAGACAGAGTGAGTGAGACCCGCAGACAGAGTGAGTGAGACCCGCAGACAGAGTGAGTGAGACCCGCAGACCGAGTGAGTGAGACCCGCAGACAGAGGGAGTGAGATCCGCAGACAGAGGGAGTGAGACCTGAGGAGAGAGTGAGTGAGACCTCCACACAGAGTGAGTGAGACCTCCACACAGAGTGAGTGAGACCCGCAGACAGAGGGAGTGAGACCCGCAGACAGAGGGAGTGAGACCCGCAGACAGAGTGAGTGAGACCCGCAGACAGAGTGAGTGAGACCCGCAGACAGAGTGAGTGAGACCCGCAGACAGAGTGGGTGAGACCCGCAGACAGAGTGGGTGAGACCCGCAGACAGAGTGGGTGAGACCCGCAGACAGAGTGGGTGAGACCCGCAGACAGAGTGGGTGAGACCCGCAGACAGAGGAGTGAGACCCGCAGACAGAGTGAGTGAGACCCGCAGACAGAGTGAGTGAGACCCGCAGACAGAGTGAGTGAGACCCGCAGACAGGGGGAGTGAGACCCGCAGACAGGGGGAGTGAGACCTGCAGACAGAGTGAGTGAGACCTGCAGAGAGGGGGAGTGAGACCCGCAGACAGAGTGAGTGAGACCCGTAGACAGAGTGAGTGAAACCCGCAGACAGGGGGAGTGAGACCCGCAGACAGAGAGAGTGAGACCCGCAGACAGAGTGAGTGAGACCCGCAGACAGAGTGAGTGAGACTCGCAGACAGAGGGAGTGAGACTCGCAGACAGAGGGAGTGAGACCCGCAGACAGAGGGAGTGAGACCCGCAGACAGAGGGAGTGAGACCCGCAGACAGAGAGAGTGAGACCCGCAGACAGAGGGAGTGGGATCCGCAGACAGAGGGAGTGAGACCCGCAGATAGAGGGAGTGAGACCCGCAGACCGAGTCAGTGAGACCCGCAGACAGGGTGAGTGAGACCCGCAGACAGAGTGAGTGAGACCCGCAGAGAGGGGAGTGAGACCCGCAGACAGGGGGAGTGAGACCCGTAGACAGAGTGAGTGAGACCCAAGGAGAGAGCGAGTGAGACCTCCACACAGGGGGAGTGAGACCCGCAGACAGTGAGTAAGTCCCGCAGACAGAGTGAGTGGACCCGCAGACAGAGTGAGTGAGACTCGCAGACAGAGGGAGTGAGACTCGCAGACAGAGGGAGTGAGACCCGCAGACAGAGGGAGTGAGACCCGCAGACAGAGGGAGTGAGACCCGCAGACAGAGGGAGTGAGACCCGCAGACAGAGGGAGTGAGACCTGCAGACAGAGGGAGTGAGACCCGCAGACAGAGTGAGTGAGACACGCAGACAGAGTGAGTGAGACATTAACACAGAGGGAGTGAGACCTCCACACAGAGGAGTGAGACCCGCAGACAGAGGGAGTGAGACCCGCAGACAGAGGGAGTGAGACCTGCAGACAGAGGCAGTGAGACCCGAGGACAGAGTGAGTGAGACCGTAGACAGAGTGAGTGAAACCCGCAGACAGGGGGAGTGAGACCCGCAGACAGAGAGAGTGAGACCCGCAGACAGAGTGAGTGAGACCGCAGACAGAGGGAGTGGGATCCGCAGACAGAGGGAGTGAGACCCGCAGATAGAGGGAGTGAGACCCGCAGACCGAGTCAGGTGAGACCCGCAGACAGGGTGAGTGAGACCCGCAGACAGAGTGAGTGAGACCGCAGACAGAGTGAGTGAGACCCGCAGAGAGGGGAGTGTGAGACCCGCAGACAGGGGAGTGAGACCCGTAGACAGAGTGAGTGAGACCCAAGGAGAGAGCGAGTGAGACCTCCACACAGGGGAGTGAGACCCGCAGACAGAGTGAGTGAGACTCGCAGACAGAGGGAGTGAGACCCGCAGACAGAGGAGTGAGACCCGCAGACAGAGGGAGTGAGACCCGCAGACAGAGGGAGTGAGACCCGCAGACAGAGGGAGTGAGACCTGCAGACAGAGGGAGTGAGACCCGCAGACAGAGTGAGTGAGACACGCAGACAGAGTGAGTGAGACATTAACACAGAGGGAGTGAGACCTCCACACAGAGGGAGTGAGACCCGCAGACAGAGGGAGTGAGACCCGCAGACAGAGGGAGTGAGACCTGCAGACAGAGGCAGTGAGACCCGAGGACAGAGGGAGTGAGACCCGCACACAGGGGGAGTGAGACCCACAGACAGAGGGACTGGGACCCGCACACAGAGGGAGTGAGACCCGCACACAGAGGGAGTGAGACCCGCACACAGAGGGAGTGAGACCCGCACACAGAGGGAGTGAGAGCTGCAGACAGTGTGAGTGAAACGTGCAGACAGTGTGAGTGAGACCTGCAGACAGAGTGAGACCTACATGCAGACACAGTGAGTGAGACCCACAGACAGAGTAAGTGAGACCCACAGACAGAGTGAGTGAGACCCGCAGACAAAGTGAGTGAGACCCGCAGAGTGAGTGAGACCTGCAGAGTGAGTGAGACCCACAGACAGTGAGTGAGACCCGCAGACAGTGAGTGAGACCCGCAGATAGTGAGTGAGACCCGCAGACAGTGAGTGAGAGCTGCACACAGTGAGTGAAACCTGCAGACAAAGTGAGTGAAACCTGCAGACAGTGAGTGAAACCTGCAGACAGAGTGCGTGAGACCTGCAGACAGAGTGAGTGAGACCTGCATGCAGACAGAGTGAGTGAGACCTGCATGCAGACAGTGAGTGAGACCTGCATGCAGACAGAGTGAGTGAGACCCGCAGACAGAGGGAGTGAGACCCGCAGACAGAGGGAGTGAGACCCGCAGACAGAGGGAGTGAGACCCGCAGACAGAGGGAGTGAGACCCGAGGACAGAGCGAGTGAGACCTCCACACAGAGGGAGTGGGACCCGCAGACAGAGGGAGTGAGACCTGCAGACAGAGGGAGTAAGACCTGCAGACAGAGGGAGTGAGACCTGCAGACAGAGGGAGTGAGACCTGCAGACAGAGGGAGTGAGACTCACAGACAGAGGGAGTGAGACCCGCAGACAGAGGGAGTGAGACCCGCAGACAGTGTGAGTGAGACCCGCAGACAGAGGGAGTGAGACCCGCAGACAGAGGGAGTGAGACCCGCAGACAGGGGGAGTGAGACCCGCAGACAGAGGGAGTGAGACCCGCACACAGAGGGAGTGAGACCCGCACACAGAGGGAGTGAGAACCGCACAGAGTGAGTGAGACCAGCAGACAGAGGGAGTGAGACCCGCACACAGAGGGAGTGAGACCCGCACACAGAGGGAGTGAGAGCTGCAGACAGTGTGAGTGAGACCCGCAGATAGAGTGAGTGAGACACACAGACAGAGTGAGTGAAACCTGCAGAGTGAGTGCGACCTGCAGAGTGAGTGAGACCTGCAGATAGAGTGAGACCCGCTGACAGTGAGTGAGACCCGCAGACAGTGAGTGAGACCCGCAGACAGTGAGTGAGACCCGCAGACAGTGAGTGAGACCTGCTGACAGTGAGTGAGACCCACAGACAGTGAGTGAGACCCGCAGACAGTGAGTGAGACCCGCAGACAGTGAGTGAGACCCGCAGACAGAGTGAGTGTTGGGCTCTCACACCCGGAGCGTCTCTCACCTGCACGATGTGGCTGTGTTGATACTCACTCTCCCTCAGCCGCTCCGCGCAGAACACAATGACCCCGGCCAGCGGTCGTCCGGAGATGTCCAGCTGACAGAACGAGGCGTACGCGATGACCGATGGCTGGAGGCGGCAGTGACACGGAGAGGGAGCTTAGCTACTCTGGGGGGGAAGGGGGTATAGTTGCCCCCACGTGTTCATTAGTTGCCCCGGGGCAGTTGATCTGCCCCCTCACCTGTGCTGCGCACTTGTCTGTCTGTGCCACCCTCACGTATAGCAGGAAGTCTGTTTCAGAGACTCCAGCCCCGCCTGGGGTCATGTGACTTGGCTCCGCCCCCCGCGCCGGCCACACCTCGAACCCGCGCAGGTGAGAGGGAGGGATCTAGGTATATACATAGACACACGGGGTGACAATGCGCAGGTTTCAGGTTCCGAGGCGGGTAACCTCTGAACATCCCACTAACCGCCATCTTAGCTCACCGTGACATCCAGGCAGGTTTCTCCGCGGTAAGAGACATCTAGAGATCCGCACCTGGGGACGCGAGAGCGCAAGGTCAGAGCTGGAGGCGATCCGGCACGCAGCTCGCACTCCCAGGCGCTCTCGCTGACCCGTCTCTCACCTGTTGTAGTTGGGCAGTGAGGGGTCTCGCCAGACGGAGCGACAGAATCGGTTCATATCGCGACTCAGGAGCAGGGGGCCGTCCGTCCGACGCACTGCGAGAGACAACCAAGCACTCTAATGCTGAACCCTGCGCTCTGATACTGAACCCTGCGCTCTGATACTGAACCCTGCGCTCTAATACTGAACCCTGTGCTCTGATACTGAACCCTGCGCTCTGATACTGAACCCTGCGCTCTGATACTGAACCCTGCGCTCTGATACTGGACCCTGCGCTCTGATACTGAACCCTGCGCTCCGATAATGAACCCTGCGCTCTGATACTGAACCCTGCGCTCTGATACTGAACCCTGCGCTCTGATACTGAACCCTGCGCTCTGATACTGAACCCTGCTCTCTGATACTGAACCCTGTGCTCTGATACTGAACCCTGCGCTCTAATACTGAACCCTGTGCTCTGATACTGAACCCTGTGCTCTGATACTGAAACCTGCTCTCTGATACTGAACCCTGCGCTCTTATACTGAACCCTGCGCTCTGATACTGAACCCTGCACTCTGATACTGAAACCTGCCCTCTGATACGGAACCCTGCGCTCTGATACTGAACCCTGCGCTCTGATACTGAACCCTGCGCTCTGATACTGAACCCTGTGCTCTGATACTGAAACCTGCTCTCTGATACGGAACCCTGCCCTCTGATACGGAACCCTGCGCTCCGATAATGAACCCTGCGCTCTAATACTCAATCCTCTCATACTGAATCCTGCGCTCTAGTACTGTAGATGTGTAGAGCGCCAGTGCATCAGAAAGACAAGTCCTTAATGTGTTCTTGGCAGTGCACTGCCGTTTTTTCTCATGTTCCTGCTCTAGTACTGTATACTGCACTCCAATACGGAACCCTGCACTCCAATACGGAACCCTGCAATCCAATACGGAACCCTGCAATCCAATACGGAACCCTGCACTCCAATACGGAACCCTGCAATCCAATACGGAACCCTGCAATCCAATACGGAACCCTGCACTCCAATACGGAACCCTGCAATCCAATACGGAACCCTGCAATCCAATACGGAACCCTGCACTCCAATACGGAACCCTGCAATCCAATACGGAACCCTGCACTCCAATACGGAACCCTGCCCTCCAATACGGAACCCTGCACTCCAATACGGAACCCTGCACGCCAATACGGAGCCCTGCACTCCAATACGGAGCCCTGCACTCCAATACGGAGCCCTGCCCTCCAGTACGGAACCCTGCACTCCAATACGGAACCCTGCACTCCAATACGGAACCCTGCACTCCAATACGGAGCCCTGCACTCCAATACGGAGCCCTGCACTCCAATACGGAGCCCTGCACTCCAATACGGAACCCTGCACTCCAATACGGAACCCTGCAATCCAATACGGAACCCTGCAATCCAATACGGAACCCTGCACTCCAATACGGAACCCTGCCCTCCAATACGGAGCCCTGCCCTCCAATACGGAACCCTGCAATCCAATACGGAACCCTGCAATCCAATAAGGAACCCTGCACTCCAATACGGAACCCTGCAACCCAATAAGGAACCCTGCCCTCCAATACGGAACCCTGCACTCCAATACGGAACCCTGCAATCCAATAAGGAACCCTGCACTCCAATACGGAACCCTGCAATCCAATACAGAACCCTGCCCTCCAATACGGAACCCTGCACTCCAATACAGAGCCCTGCCCTCCAATACGGAACCCTGCACTCCAACGGAACCCTGCACGCCAATATGGAACCCTGCACTCCAATACGGAGCCCTGCACTCCAATACAGAGCCCTGCCCTCCAATACGGAACCCTGCACTCCAATACGGAGCCCTGCACTCCAATACAGAGCCCTGCCCTCAATACGGAACCCTGCACTCCAACGGAACCCTACACGCCACTATGGAACCCTGCACTCCAATACAGAACCCTGCACTCCAATACGGAACCCTGCACTCCAATACGGAACCCTGCACTCCAATACGGAACCCTGCAATCCAATATGGAACCCTGCACTCCAATACGGAAACCTGCAATCCAATATGGAACCCTGCACTCCAATACGGAACCCTGCCCTCCAATACGGAACCCTGCACTCCAATACGGAACCCTGCAATCCAATACGGAACCCTGCCCTCCAATACGGAACCCTGCCCTCCAATACGGAACCCTGCCCTCCAATACGGAACCCTGCACTCCAATACGGAACCCTGCCCTCCAATACGGAACCCTGCCCTCCAATACTGAACCCTGCATTCCAATACGGAGCCCTGCACTCCAATACTGAACCCTGCACTCCAATACAGGACCCTACACTCTAATACTGAATTGTGCGCTCTAATACTGAACCCCACGCTCTAACCCTGAGATTTGCATTAAAACACACACAACACTAAACTACAGGACCCTTACCCAATGTGCAGCGCTCTCACAGGCGGTCTCTCACCTGACAGTATGCCGGAGACAGTCTCTGTCACCTCTCTCATAGCCGAGTGGAGTCCTGCACTCTGGCCCGGGGTGATGAGAGCGCTCTCGCCCGGGAGATACCACGGCGTGACCCTGAGAGGCAGGAGGGGGGTGAGGGGAGAGGACCGTGCGGAGATTCGGGTGGAACGGGGAGAGACTGTCCCCCCCGGAGGAGACACCACCAAGGTGTCTCTCTGTACAGAGTCGTGGATACAGGCCGAGAGACAGAGCCCTGTCATTAGAGACAGAAACAGGGGGAAGAGACAGTCGGACATGGAGAGAGACAGCCTGGAGATCTCTTAAGGTGAGTGAGACAAGCACACATACTGCGCCACACTCAGAAACATCCTGCCATAAGGAGAGACAGCCCAGCTCCAACAGTGAGACATCCACGTGCCATCCAACGCTGGGGCACTCAGAGAGACATCTCTCAACCATCCCAAGATTAGAGATACACTGACACAGGCTGTCTGTCTATCTATCCATCCATCCAACCTTCTGTCTATCTATCCATCTGTCTATCTGTCTATCTGTCTATCTATCCATCTGTCTATCTGTCTATCTATCCATCTGTCTATCTGTCTGTGTATCTGTGTATCTGTGTATCTGTCTCTGTCTGTGTATCTGTCTGTCTATCTGTCCGTGTATCTGTGTATCTGTCTCTGTCTGTCTGTGTATGTCTGTATGTCTGTGTGTCTGTCTGTCTGTGTATATGTCTGTCTGTCTGTCTATCTATTCATCTATCTGTATCTATCCATGTATCTGTTTATCTGTCTGTCTGTCTGTCTATCCATGTATCTGTTTGTCTGTATATCTGTCTGTCTGTCTGTGTATATGTCTGTCTGTCTGTCTATCTATTCATCTATCTGTATCTATCCATGTATCTGTTTGTCTGTCTGTCTGTCTGTCTATCTATGTATCTCTCTGCCCATCTGTCTGTCTGTGTCTGTCTGTGTATGTGTCTGTCTGTCTGTGTCTGTCTGCCTGTCTGTGTCTGTCTGTGTATGTGTCTGTCTGTCTGTGTATGTGTCTGTCTGTCTGTGTATGTGTCTGTCTCTCACGCTCTCCTCTTGGCTTTGGAACGACAGAGAGACAGAAAGTTGTTAAACAGGTTTCTCCAGCTCAGGAAGTTAATCATATGTGAGAGACCCCCGCCCCCCAGAGAGACAGGGGCAGAGAGCGTGAAGGAGAGGAGGAGAGACAGGGACAGAGAGTGTGAGAGGGAGGAGGAGGAGAGAGACAGAGAGTGTGAGAGGGAGGAGGAGAGAGAGAGACAGAGGCAGAGAGTGTGAGAGAGGAGGAGATAGAGAGACAGAGGCAGAGTGTGAGAGAGAGGAGGCGAGCGAGAGACAAAGGCAGAGAGTGGGGGAGAGAGAGAGACAGGGGCAGAGAGGGGGAGAGAGAGACAGGGGCAGAGGGGGAGATAAATAGAGACGGGCAGAGAGCGTGAAGGGTTGGAGGAGCGAGAGAGATAGGCAGAGAGCGAGAAAGAGAGAGTGATTTGATGTGTGAGAAAGAGAGGGGGAAAGAGAGAGAGTGTGATAGAGAGGGAGAGTAAGAGAGAGTGTGAAAGAGAAATCGGAGAGAGAGTGTGTGAAAGAGAAGGGGGCAGAGAGAGAGTGTGAAATAGATGGAGAGAGAGTGTGTGAGAGAGGGAGAGACAGAGTCTGAAAGAGAGGGGGAGAGAGAGACGGAGTGTGTGAAAGGGAGAGAGACAGTGTGTGAAAGAGAGGGAGAGACAGTGTGTAAAAGAGAGAGCGAGAGAGTGAAACAGTGTGTGAGAGAGAGACACAGGGGTCAATGCACTAAGCTCCGATAGAAAAAATCGCCAGGTTTTTTAAATCTCATTGTTGACAGCGTTGCTCACGGTATGCAGAAAGCCCCGAATACCAGTGTCCTGGAACTAGATTCCATATTCCTCTGTCTCCCCTTTCAGTTTATGGGATTCATTTCTCCCTTGTTCAGTTGCCTGTTATTTCCCCTGTTCCAGCAGCTTGTTGCATGTGAAAGAGCAACATTTTGCTACACTTGTTGTTTACTTAGACATTTCAGTGAGTTGCTACAGCAACCTCAGCCTTTCCCTCAGAATGGGCTAGTCTGCCTTTTCACCCTCTGCCTTGCCTACAGAGGGTCTGCCCCCAGGCTATCTTGCTACCCAGAATACACTGGGACTTCCTTTTCCACCTTCACACTGGCTGAGTGAGTACCCTCCTGTAATTTGCTCTATTGGCAAGGACTTATCCTTTTTCACCTTTCCCCACTATCAAGCGCACTCACCATAGAGACATTCTCTCCCAACACCAGCTTCCACAAGTGCCTTTGTAAATCCATGCCCTTTCTCAATAAAGTGAAGAAAGACAAAGAACTTGTGCTTGTAAAAGGAACGAGTTGAACCTATCTGGGCTAATCATACTACACATGACCCTGGCCTCCAGAATAACCAGTGATGGCAACATTTCCAAAAATGTCAAGTAGCCGACGACATGAAGATCGCCCTCTGAAAAGGGCTCACCCGGCGACTTCTTTCTGCTGCAGAGAAAGAGCCACAAATCTCGTCCGAAATTTTTTTTTTTCATTTACATTTGATTACTAATGTACATGAGCAGAGGGTCTCTGGAGCAGAACCACATTGATTTGAGGTTCGGGGACCCCCTGCTTCCCGAGATACAGGCTCCGTTATGGGGTGCCGGTATCTCCTATGCATTGGATTCCCACGGTTACGTGACGCAGGACATTTCAATGCATGGGAGATACCAGCACCCCATAACGGGACCTATATCTCAGGAAGAAGGGGATCCCCGAACCTCAAATCAACACGGTTCTGCTCCGGAGACCCCCTGCTCACGTACATTAGTAACTAGCTGATATACCCGGCGTTGCCCGGGATGTAAATCCGTAATAGGTAGTATTATGTATAAATCGTGGAACAATAGGTGACTATTTGTTGGAAAGGTTGGATAATAATGTTGAAAAGAAAGATGGAAGAAAATGAAATACGATGTTGTATAAAAATGGTTTATTGTAAACACACCACAGTGCAATGTATATTTTGGTGACATAAGTGATGTGAAAATGTGAGGCGTGTGTCCTGCTAGGGTGTGAGAGTGTGTGAGGCGGCAGGTGGGTGTTCAGTACGGGTGGCGCGTGGGTAGTGAGTGCTAGCTGTGGGTCGGGGTCCTGCTAGGATGTGAGGCGGCGGGTGTGTGGCGAGTGCGGGTGACAGCTGGTCAGTGATATTGTTGCGTAGCGGCAGGTGTGTGTCGAGTGTGTGGGGTGGGTGAGAGGCGGTGGGTGTGTGTCGAGTGTGGCGGGTGTCTGTTGAGTGCGTGCGGCGGCTGTGTGGCGCAGGGGTGTGAGCGGTGGGCGGGTAAAAGGCAGAAGTGCGGGTGGGCGAAAGGCAGAGGCGGTAGGGCGGACGAAAGGCGTTGAAGGAGGGGAGGTGAGGTCGGAGGGGTGGTGGTGGGGGTGGTGAGGGGAGGTGAAGGGGGGGGAGGTGGAGGGGATGTGGAAGGGAGGGGAAGTGGAGTGAGGGGAGGTGAAGTGGGTGAGGGGAGGTGAAGGGGGGTGAGGGGAGGTGAAGGGGGGGTGAAGGGGGATGAGGGGAGGTGAAGGCCGCTCACTCACCCGGCCGCTCACTCACCCGTCCGGCCGCTCACTCACCCGTCCGGCAGCTCCCACGTGAATCTGAGGCGGGAGGCAGCTTGTTGTGGCCGCTCCCCCGCTGTGTCCCGGGCACGCGCTCGCTCGCTCCGCTCCCCCGCTGACTGTAGCGGTGCCGGGGGGGGGGTGGAGGGGAAGTGAGTGAGTGAGGGGAGGTGAAGGGGGGTGAGGGGAGGTGAAGGCCGCTCACTCACCCGTCCAGCCGCTCCCTCACCCGTCCGGCAGCTCCCTCACCCGTCCGGCAGCTCCCTCACCCGTCCGGCAGCTCCCTCACCCGTCCGGCAGCTCCCTCACCCGTCCGGCAGCTCCCTCACCCGTCCGGCAGCTCCCTCACCCGTCCGGCAGCTCCCTCACCCGTCCGGCAGCTCCCTCACCCGTCCGGCAGCTCCCTCACCCGTCCGGCAGCTCCCTCACCCGTCCGGCAGCTCCCACGTGGATCTGAGGCGGGAGGCAGCGTGTTGTGGCCGCTCCCCCGATGTGTCCCGGGCGCTCGCTCCGCTCCCCCGCTGACTGTAGCGGCGCCGGGGGGGGGGTGAAAGCGCGGGAAACGGAGAGGCGGAGGAAGAGGCGGAGCCTCCGGGACCGGCAGGTAAGAGAGCGGGAGATGTGCTGCTAACACTGTGAGCCCCGCTAATGTATGTAACACCCCCCCCTAGTGTGTGTGTGTGTGTGTGTGTGTGTGTGTCTCCTTCACTCCGCCTCAGGCCAATGAGAGGTGTGCGGGGGCGGGCGGGCCAAGGGAGCAATCTCATTGGCCTGGCCCAAGGTCCAATGAGATTGCCGCTAGGGACACGGGGAGGGACACAGGGAGACACATACAGACACGGACACATAGGACACTTTCAGAAATATATAGTAAGATGAAATGTAAATTAAAAAAATATATATATGGCATACATTTCAATAAATACACCTTCATCCCCCACCAAACACATACAGTACAGTAATGGGCAAAGTAACTATTATCCAGATATGGATAATAGGTCATTTGCCCATTATTAAATCAGACATACATACATACACTATTTGCTTGTGTTTTTTATTCACATGAGCCTGCGCTCCCTGAATCACCTGGACATCTGACATCCAATTGGATTGGGAAAGCGATCCAGACTACAGGTTGAAGCAGCAACACACCAATTTGTCTGTATTTAGACCTTTTTTCCCCACTTATTCACTTGAATGAATTATGTGATATACATATATGCACGATTTAAGCAATTATTATATCACTTGATATTCTTATTGTCAAAGTAATATCTATGAATAAATTTTAAGCGCCATTGAATAGCACTCCTTTTTGCACACTTTCACCGAAAAGGCGCCGATAAAAGCCCTTTTCTGCATTTTTTTTTTTACGAGAAAAGAAAAATGCCAACTGCGCGACGAGAAGCCACTTATCGGCAGGTTTTGAAACTCGTGCAATCCTAGTAGCCCTGATTAGCTTATCGAGGTTAGTTGTGGCTCTAGAATAGAGATTTCCTCTCAAAATCCTCCGACTGGAAAAGTTGGCAGGAAGGTGGTAAGAAGCTGCCGATAAGCGGTGAGATGGGACTTAGAAAAAAAAATGCATTTTTCCTACATCGGATTGATGCCGGGAATCTTCGGAGCTGATACCCATTAATATCAGCACCGGAGACCCCCGGCATGAATCCCATGCAATAAAAATGCATTTACGGGCAACTTCATTACCTTAGCGTCTAACCGCTAAGGAAATGAAGGGGTTAAGGAACAACAGCAGCTTAATTGGGGGCAGGGGGGGTGAGTGAAGCGGGTACTTGGCCCTTCACTCACCCCCCCTGCCCCAAATAAACATTACAATATGTACTAACCACACAACCCACCCACCCCCTGTGCCGCCACTTAAAAGCTTTAAAAAAAATAATTATACACAGGATTGATACCAGAGGCCGGCGGGGGTCCCCGGGTGGTCCCCGCGAGTGTCTGGGGGCCCTCGGTTGTCCCCGCGGGTGTCCAAGGGTCCTCAGGTGGTCCCAGTGGGTGTCCTGTGGTCCCCAGTTGGTCCCCGTGTGTGTCCGGGGGCCCTCCAGTGGTCCCCACGGGTGTCCGGGAGTCCCCACTGGCCTACGGTACCAATCCTGTACCTAAACAAAATATATATGCATACATTCAAATAAATACACCTCCCCCAACACAAACAGTACAGTAATGGGCAAAATTACTATTATCCAGATATGGATAATAGCTCATTTGCCCTTTATAAAATAAAACATTAGCCAGCCAGCATAAATAAAGTAAATAAACCTTTCTACGTACCCCTGCCATCATGAAGGGCGTCCTCGTCAGCATATTCCAGGTCCATGTCCTCCGATGCCAGCAAGAATACATGAAAAAATACAATCTAATGGCCCCTAACCCCAGTAATCACCTTAGCGGTTAATAACCGCTACAGTAATTAAGGGGTTAACCCACCCTCCCCAAGCTACCCTCCAGGGAGGCCTAACCACCCAGCCCGGGATCACTATACACACCCTGTACCCATTGATTGGCATAGTGGTACATGTCATGAGAGAGAGGATTTGGCCCGGCATTAAAGGGGTTACACCCCATTTGGCCACCCTCTACTCTCACCTGGGAAGCAAGGGGTTAACTGGACTGGGGTCCAGTAATGTGTTTTTGTCTTGCTTCAGCCATCCAACTGTTTATTCCCCTGTATAAATGTATTGTTTCTGTGCCAGTGTCTGCACCACACACACACTGGGGCTTAAGGGGTTAATGAGCTGCAGTTTAGGAAAACACAAATATGTGTGGTGTCTTTTCAGAAATATCTGGGCTTCAAAAGGCTTGATTGAGTTGGGTGTGAAAAGTACAGAGGGGGTTTGGTGTATGTTAACACATATTGCTGGTAGAGACAGGTAAGGGCAATGTCTGGGGCATTGGGTGTGAAATATAGCACCTGTGACAAATGTTCGCTACACACGAGGCCCAGCTTCAAAGGATTGCTTGACAAGGGGTTATGGAGGCTAGGCGTGCGGTTACCCAAGGAGATATCAGAATGAGTGACCTTATTAAATATAAGAATATTATGAGATGTCCTCGGCTGAACGTGCTAAAAATTACATATGTGTAACCGGGGGACCGAGCCGCAAATAACGATTACAGACACATGATGTCTAGCAGGTCCTAAGAGACAGATATTAATATCTCTCTTAATTTTAGTATTACACAGTAATATTTAGTCTCATTGGGAACGTCATGCGTGCCGGAATGTATTAATATGTCTCGCGTACCAGTAAGTATTACTGAACTGAACTGAAGTTGTGAAGTTATTTAGATAGGAAAAGCAGTTTTTAAACGTCCTTGGGTGGGAGGAGTTTTACTCTGGGGTAAAACTGTCAACCTCACCACTGATTTATGAGAGGGGCTGGGTTTAGGTTGTGTTCAATGGGGAATAATTGTATAAGAACCAGGCTCAGCCTATGGCTATTGTCTTTCGTGTCTTTGTGAGTTTCAAGATTGCTGCATGAACTGCTAATCCAGATTTTCTGATTATTTCATCATTCCGACTTTAAGTAAGTGCATATTTTGTCTGTTATTTGTATAATCTCGTGTGTTCACCTTTTTCAAGGAATAAATTATATTTTATCATATCTAAGCCTCGTTCAGTTCAACCCAGTTATATTTTTGGTGTGTATTATTAATAGCCTGTCACAAAGTTACCGTCACAGTACATAATACCCATATAATATGGGCATGATAAGCCACTATATCACTCAATGGTCACCCTAATAAAAAAGCATGAAGGCCAAAAATACACAATAATAAAAAATATTCACAAGCACCTAAACACCCAAATTAAATAAATAAAAGCACTAGCCAACCAATTAAATAAATGAAAGCACTAGCCAACCAATTAAATCTATATATATAAATCTCAAATTTGCTTGATTGTTAGTAGATGTGGGGATTCTCATTGGTCCCTCGGTCCGCCCGCCCATGCCCCATCTCTCCCACGGGTCTCATTGACCAAGAGGTACGCTGACCATTACGGACACACCTACTCCACTGTGACACGCCTCCCCCACGGCTCTCATTGGCCAAGAGGTACGCTGACATCACGGATACACCTACTCCACAGACAGTCTCACCTCTGCAGACTCACCATAACACTCTGACACTCCCTCCCTGCTGAATCACCCCTGCGGACTCTGCCACCCACCTTGGTACACTCTCCCTGCTGAATCACCCCTGCGGACTCAGATACACACCTTGGTAAGTTTAACACACTCTCTGCTGTCCACCACCCCTCTTACCCGTCCACGGTCTCACAAATTCACACATCAGCACTACCCCACGCTACTGTCATGTCCTCATCCACTCTTAGTACGCAGCTGCTTACAAATCACTCACTGACATTGCGTATCCCAAGTGTGGTTGTTTCCCAGGCCAACTCTAATTTAGCGCGGTGCGCTTCCATGCAGTTTCATACTTTTTGTGCGCCTTTTGTGTCAGTGTGACTATCCGTTTAGGCCTTGCGTCTGCCTGCTCCTGTTGCAGTTGCGCAGCGGTCTCTGTGTCTGAGTGGTCACTCTCCTGCATTGTGTCTGGTGGGGATCTGAATTCTGCCATGCTGTAGGTATTCTGGAAGCCAGAGGGTCACGTGGTGATGACTTAGCTCAGATAGTGTCAACTCGCCCTCTTTTCCAAGCACGACAAGGTCTGTTTCTTTTCTTACTTTATTTTGGAGAAAGCAGGGAAAAACAGTCTCTTGTGTAGAGGTGTAGGTCTAAATATCTCTGTGTGTGCTTAGTAGTAAAGGGAGGTGAAAAGATAATCCTGCAGCACCATTACAGGGGTTACAGCAAGGTACTCACGAGTCCAGAGCAATGGTGGAAAGGAAATGGTAATGTATGCTGGGTAGTAAGATAGTCTGGGGACAGACCATCTGTGGGCAGAGCAGAGGGGGAGAAAGCAGACTAGCCCATTTGAGAGAAAGGCTGGGGCTGCTATAACAACTCACAGGAGTGTCTGGGGGAGCTACAACATGTAGCAATAATGTTGCATCTTTAATACAACAAGCTGCTGGGAGAGGGGAAATGGCACTGTGTTTGTGTGCAGAACCAAACACATACAGCTGGCACTAATAAGCTGACAAGCAGGGCTGCGAGGAAAAAGGGGGGGGGGGGTGAAACAGAAGTGTAGACAGGGGTATACCTATTCCATGACACTCCCCGTCTGGTATCTGTAGATACCACTATATAACATGCTATGTGGCACATATATGCAATGCAAACATAACATAACAATGCAAAGGTCCATATTCTCGTAGCAAGGTGATACCGGCCGGTACCACTGGCGTCAAAGTTCTTTGGCCAAACCTTCCAGTAAGGGAAGCCAGGTGGTTGCACAGCTCTTGGTTAGCTTGATGCACCACAATGTCTTTTGTAAGAGTCTCTGGCACTGTTTCCTTTTAGCCTTGTGCGAAAACAGTCCTTTTGTCTCTGTAGTTTTATCCACAGAGCACATCCCCTTGTAAGTGCGCCAGTCGTGGTAGCTTGTCTCTCTATCACCTGGCGTTTGGCAGAAGGAGATGGCGTTTGGTTCCTTGCGGAAGCGGAGCAATACTTCTGGAAGACTGGTTGTCGAATCTAGTCCAGTAAAGAGGGCGTCTCTCAGAGAGACTCCCTGAAGCTGAGTGCTGGGGTTGAACATTACCCGGATTTGATCGGGTTCCTGAGGGTGGTAGGCCCCAGGTGATTGGAGGTACCGACATTCTTCACCTTCCTCCATTAGAGGTGCTGGCTTTGCGTGGCCGGTAAGGAATATCTTTTGGATGAAGGCCACAAGGTTGTTTTTGGTCTCTGGTTCCCTTTGTAGGTCGCAGAGATGCGAGGTGAACCTAGAGATGGCACGTTCTCCATTGCTTGGGAAGCGCCTTCTTGGTGAACGGAATGGTAGCGGAGTCACCCGACTGCTTAGTCCGTCTTTAGAAAGCTCCTTGACTGTTAACTTCGGGAATCCTCTATCTTCCCTTGATGATGTTTGCTTGTCATCGTCCCTTGTTGTCTGGAACGCTGTGCACCGTAGGTCATTGGTGCATTTCTCTTGCACGAGAACATCTCCCCGTAATTTGGTTAAGCGCTTTTGTGTCTCTTTGTTGACTACCATCGGGAGGTTATTGTCTCCCCGGACGTAACGAAGAACAGTCTCTTTTGCCCTAGTAAAACCCTTTATGAAATGTCTCTGTGGCTGTCTCTTTTTGGATGTGTGAGAGGACAGTCCTTTTGACACTGTGGCTTCACCTGTGGGGCACAATCTTTTGCGGCTATGCCAGCCGTGGCAGTTGGTTGCTCTGTTGCTTGGTACTCTGTGGAGAGGAACAACTGTACGTCTTAGTTGTGCCATTGCTCGCGGGAGTATTGTCTGATTGTTTATTGTTTTTTGGACGATCCCTTTGTCGGTCACCTTTGGGAGGTTACTCTCTTCCTTCGGTGGAATCGACTCATCATCCTTGGCTGTCTGGACTGCTGAGCATCCTAAGCCATTGTCGCATCCCATCGGCGCGAGGATGTCTTTGTTGGTCTCAGGGGTATGACCTTGTCTTTTCTCTTCACTTGGCCCTTCGGTCACTTGGAGATGGCCAAGACATGGTTCAGAGAGAGATGTGTGTCCACATTCTGTCACCACCGTTCTGCGGGCGTCAACGTAGTCTTGCCCGTGCTCTTTGTTGGTGCACGAGTTGCACACTATCACCCATCCTAGGTCAAGTCTCTGGGCGTATGGCGCGTTGTGGGGTCCGTTATGCTGTTTACGGACTTCATGTACCCTCATGATGTCCCTACCGAGCAGCAGCAGGATCTTGGCGCCTTGTTCTACCGGCCGGATGTGGTTGGCTATTCCTTTGAGGTGGGGGTAATGGAGTGCCACGTCTGGTGTGGGAATCTCGTCCCTGTTTGTGGCCATGTGGTTGCACTCGATGAGTGTGGGAAGGGGCATGTTCACTTTGCCGTCTATTGAGCATATGGTGTAGCCATTCACTCTTCTCCCTGTGGTCTCCATTCGCCCCACGCACGTTCTGAGAGTGTAAGGAGAAGCACCGTCTTGTATGTTAAACATGTCGAAGAACTCTGACCTGACCAGCGATCGGTTGCTCTGGTCGTCGAGGATTGCGTACATCCGAATAGCCTTCTCAGGTTGTCCCTGGGGGTGCACTGCGACAAGGCATATTTTGGAGCAGGACATTTTGTCACCTTCTTTTCCGCAAACCTCGGTGCGCTGAGATGTGACGGATGTTGACTCTCCTTCTTTCTCCCCGCCATGCTCCGCTACGGAGGATGGGTTCTTGAGTTGGTGGAGTGTCATCGCCTCTGGGTGTAACGCTGTCACGTGCTTGTCACTTTCGCACACTGTGCATTTGATCTCTTCCTTACAGTCCCTGGCTAGGTGAGTCGTGGAACCGCAGCACTTGAAGCAAACTCCGAATTCTCCAAGTAACCTCTTGCGCTCCTCTAGGGACTTCATCCTGAACCCAAAGCACTTGTTGAGTGGGTGTGGCTTCTTGTGTATGGGACATTCCCTGTTTGGGTCCCTTGTTTCCTTGTCTCCGGCGACCGACTGATCGGGAGTAGTTTGGGTCGTGGGAGGCACGTCCGTCCTGCGGGCCGAGATGGGTGTTTGGGTGTTACCATATCTCGTCGCTGGTCTCTCGTTCCTCAGGCTGCTTGCACTGTATGTGGTTTGCGCACCTAAGAAGAAGCTGGGGTCGTTCCTCGTCCTTGCTGCTTCGCGAATGAAGCTCAAGAAAACGGAGAATGGGGGGTAGACGACTTGCTTCTCCCTTTTGTATTTGGAGCCTTGTGAGATCCATTTTTCTTGGAGGTTGAAGGGTAGCTTCTCCAGGATGGGTCTCACTCCACGAGCTGAGACTAGGACGTTGAGACCTATTAAGGAATGGTCTTTCCTTGCGAACTCCAGTTCTTGCAGCAGGTCTCCAAGATCTCGTAACTTCGAGTAGTCTTTATTTGTGATCTTGGGGAAGCTGTCGATTCTTTTGAAGAGCGAATCTTCGACTGCTTCGGGGCTGCCATAGGACTCTTCTAGCCTTTCCCACACTAGGTCGAGACCTACTTGGGGTTGATGCGCGTTCGCTGCCCGCAGTCTTTTTGCGTACTCTCTGGATTCGTTCCCCAGGAACTTGACTAACAGGTTGAGCTCTTCCCTAGCTGAGAAGTCCAAGCTGTTGATTGTGTCCTTGAACGTGAACTTCCACGTCCGGTAGTTCTCAGGGCGGTCGTCGAAGCTGATGAGTCCTGCGTGCACCAGGTCACGCCGGATCATGTACTTGGCTATGTCTGTCAGACCTGAGGCATCGGCGTGTTTATCCCGTTCTGAGGTAGTTGCTGGGACGGTCTGTGCGGTCGCCTCTTCCTTGGCGTGGACGCGTGATGGCTGCTGGCTAGTGTGAGGGGCTGTTTTCTCCCGCGTGAGTGTACCTGGATTGCGAGCCTGTTGTGGTGCATCCGTGTGCGCTCTAGCGTGTGGATCACTGTTACGGCTGTGGCTATCCCAGGCAGCATGTGCCATTGACGGAGCAGCGTCTTCTCCCCGTGGTCCTAGCGAGTCTTCTGTGTCTGTGGAGTCGCTCCATCCGTGTTGAGATGGTGCGCTGGTGTTTACACTGAAGAGGCTCCTTACGTAGTCTTCAGTGCGTTGGGCTGGATCTTCTGAGGCTATCCGTCTGTACGGTAGCTCCCCGCCGTCCTGTCTCGCAGCTGCTTCTAGGACTTCGGCTTGGGCTATGGCGGCAGCGGCGTCCTCTTCTTTGCTTAGAGCCTCTAGATCCGCGTCTAATTCGGCCTTTCTACGCGCATTGGCAGCGGCGGCAGCAGCGGCGGTGGCATTGGCAGCGGAGGCGGCGGCGACCTGCTCCTCCTCTTCTATGCGCGCCTTTTCTGCCCTTACGGTTGCCTCTCTCCGACCTTATTCGGCCCTGGCACGTGCGGCCTCTGCGGTGGCTTTCGCTTTGGTGGCATTTGCGCTTGCGCTTGACGCGTGAGATTGCGCTGATCTTGCTGACCTTGATGAGTGTCTGGATGTGCTGGAGCGCTGTGATGCAGTTTCCAGCAAAAGGTCCTTTCTCTGGTCTTCGGCCTCAGTGATAGTGGTCTGCACGAAGCCGTCACGCTCCAGGTCAGTTGCCTCCTGCTGGTCACGTTCGCTGAGGCTTTGCTCCGTGTTAATTCTTTTTAGGTATGCGAGATATGTTTGGGACAGCATTTGGTAACGTTTGTGACTTGACCTCAATTGGGCTATAGCTTGCCTAATTTGTTTCTCCTGATCACTAGTACTTGCAACGTTACATATTTCACGACCAGTGTCCTCCCAGGCCTTCTCTAACCTTTCGTGGTGTGCTTCAATGTCAGTTTCATATTTTTCGCGGGCCTTTTGTGTCAGTGTGACTGTCCGTTTGGGCCTTGCGCCTGCCCGCGCCTGTTGCACTTGCGCAGCGGTCTCTGTGTCTGAGTGATCGCTTTCCTGCGTGATGTCTGGTGAGGCTCTGAGTTCTGCTATGCTGTAGGTGTGTGTAGGCCTTTTGCCAGTGCGTGTGGCGTGCGGTCTTTTACCTTGTCAGCGATGGGCGTGTCTCAGATGATGCCGAGCGGTGTCCTGCAGCGTGCAGCGTGGGGGTAGCTGTACTCACAGGTGTCCGGTGGCTCTGACCCGTGTCCTGGCGGGTGTCCGGTGGCGTGGCCCTTGATGGCGCTGGCCGTGGGGACGTGCGCAGGGGTAGGTGGGAAGGTGGCTCCTCACTGTGGGGCTGTGCAGGGGGTGGACTCAGACAGAGAAAAAGGCAGTTAGGTATTGTGTAAGAAGCACTGTTTGTTGCAAGGCTGCTGTGTAGTGTAGGCTGCTGCTTGTCTGTTAAGGCTGCAGGCTGTGTGCAGTTTGAGCTACTTGGTGCTTCCTTTGTCTGCTGTAGAGGCTGCTCTGTATTAGCTGTGTATGCTGCTTGCTTGTACTGCTGTAGAGGCTGCTCTATATTGTCATGGAGTCTGGAGTAGCAGCTCCTGTAAGTGTCTGTAAGGCACACAATATCTTTTCACTACTCTGGAAGCCAGAGGGTCACGTGGTGATGACTTAGCTCAGATAGTGTCAACTCGCCCTCTTTTCCAAGCACGACAAGGTCTGTTTCTTTTCTTACTTTATTTTGGAAAAAGTAGGTAAATACAGTTTTTTGTGCAGAGGTGTAGGTCTAAATCTCTGTGTGTGCTTAGTAGTAAAGGGAGGTGAAAAGATAATCCTGCAGCACCATTACAGGGGTTACAGCGAGGTACTCACGAGTCCAGAGCAATGGTGGAAATGGGGGAGATACACACGTAGCGTGATGTTCTCGTGGAAGGACATAAACCGTACAGTAACCTCAATATTCATAAAATAGGTTGTTGAGTGGTAGCTTCCAACGCGTTTCATAGCACTGCTGGCTACTTCATCAGGGAAAAAGAGTCTGCTACCCTCTGACTCCATCAAGTGCTTTTTGCATCATCCTGGACTCTGGGACTGTTTTAAAAAGAGTGCCCGAACACCGGATCAGCTGTATACCGGCTGTTACTCTATCTCTGCCAGAGCTGCACAATATGAAGCAAGATCTTTGATGACATCATCCCTTTGCAGTTCCAGGGCGCATTGAGCTGTAACAGCTACATTGTAGCTATATGTGCCTGTTTACCTTATCTTTGATGTACACAGAACCTTGAAACCTTTATTTTATAAACACTGTTTTTTATATATTCACGATGAGCGTTGTGCGCTGTGTTTTGTTTCGTTGTTCCCCCTGTTGCCAGCAGGTATGCACCACCCTTAGACATGTAGCCGGAGCAGTATATTCCCTAAGAGATCCTAGGTGAGATTGGGGGGGGGGGGGAAATAAGGGGTACATTAAACAAAATTTGATCTCTGGCGAGATTTGCGCAGGGAGAAGCGGCTCTCTCTCTGCAGCAGAAAGAAATCTCCGGGCGAGCCCTTTTCAGAGGGCGATCATCTCGTCGCCGGCTACTCGCCAGTTTTGCTAATGTTGCTGTCACAGGTAGTCTGGGCTTTCTGCACACCGTGGTAGCAACGCTGTCAAAACTGGCCATTTAAACAGCCCGGCGATGACTTTTTCCGGCGCTTAGTGCACGAGGCCCCATAGTCGGGGGCAAAACGCACTGATTTTATCACTGCTTTGTGAATAGGCCCCAGAGTGTGTGAGATAGAGGGGGAGAGAGAGAAAGAGTGTGAGAGAGAGAGGGGGGCAGAGAGAGAGACTGTGTGTGAGAGAGAGGGGAGAGAGAGTGTGTGTGAGAGAGGGGCAGAGAGAGACTGTGTGTGAGAGAGACTGTGTGTGAGAGAGAGAGGGGCAGAGAGAGGGACTGTGTGTGAGAGAGAGGGGGGAGAGAGAGAGTGTGTGTGAGAGAGGGGGAAAGAGGGGCAGAGAGAGACTGTGTGTGAGAGAGACTGTGTGTGAGAGAGAGAGGGGCAGAGATAGAGTCTGTGTGTGAGAGAGTGTGAGAGAGGTGCAGACAGAGAAGGTTGTGAGTTCTTACTTGAGGTGGGTGTTTTCATAGCAGTACTGGTGTATACAGTATATGTATATCAGGTTATTTGTGTGTGTGTATACAAGTGTACATGTGTATCTGTGTATGACTGTGTATATATGTATCAGTATGTGGGGTATAACTGTATATATGTGTGTATGCGTGTGTGTGTCTATCAGGGTCTCTTTGTGTGTGTGTGTGTGCATATCACTGTGTGTGTGTGCCTATAAGGGTGTGTGTGTGTCTATCAGGGTGTGTTTGTTTGTGTGTGTGCATATCACTGTGTGTGTATCAGGGTGTGTTTGTTTGTGTGTGTGTATCAGGGTGTGTTTGTGTGTGTGTGTGTGTGTGTGTGTGTGTGTGTGTGTGTGTGCGTGTGTGTGTGTGTGTGTGTGTCAGGGTTCTGCACTATATGTCAGCAATCCAATAGCCTCCTTGGAAGTGTTTAGCAATATTGCTTATTTGCATATCCTTTATCATATTTTGTGATTATCTGCATATACTCATTATACGGGTTATAGGGTTTAGCAATATTGCTTATTTATATAACCTTGATCATATCTTGTGATTATCTGCACTATACAGGTTAGATTACCTTGATTTATTTAGACTAGGTTTATTCATCATATGCTCTCAGTGCTTGTCTATCTAGAGATTTTGGTGTTATTTATTTATTTATTTATATTTATAAAGTGTGTTACCTGGAAGTAATACAGTGAGAGTTACCTCTCGTTTTCAAGTATGTCCTGGGCATAGTTAATATGACAAATAATACATGGTTACAAATACAGTTACATAAATGAACAGGGTATATACATTATATACAATACATTGCATGCACAGTTAGAGATAATATATATTATAGGCGTATGAAACAGTTACAGACCAGGTTAAAACGTGAGACAGCAAACCGAAAGAAAAAGAACTCAGTTAAATGTAGCACTCAATTATCACTAATGATGAATGTTAATATTAAAATTATCTTTATTCAAATTAACTATTAAAATAAATGGTGCATAGAAGAGGATAACACGTCCACTCCTGGGAAGATTGGCAACTGTCTTGAATGTTTTCCACTTTTGAATAATCTTTCTCACTATAGAATGATGGACTTTAAATTGTTTGGAAATTGATGGGCAGCAACAAATGACGTGTGTGTCACTGTGTGTGTGTTTCGTGTATATATATATATTTATATATATATATATATGTTTGTGTGTGTGTGAATATGGGTGTCTATGTGTGTTTGTCACTGTGTGTGTGTGTGTCACTGTGTGTAGTTGTGACGGCCCCTATTCACTGCAGAAGTTTCTGCCTCACGTGTGCGTGCGGAGGGGGGAGGGGGGGCTCTGTCTGATGACTCGTTTTCTAGAACAACACACCCTCCCAGCCCAGAAAACAGCACAGGTTGTGTTACCATCACATCATTCAGTCAGTCAGTCAGTGTGAGTGGTGAACTGTCACATAACAGTGGCAGAACAACAATACACAGAGGGAGAGAGAGAGGGTGGGGGGGGGGAGACTGAGGGAGGAGGGTGGGGGGGGGGGGGAGAGAGGGAAGGGGAAAGAGAGAGAGGGAGGGTGGGGGGAGAGAGGGGGGACAGAGAGAGGGAGGAAGAGAGGGAGAGAGAGCGGGGGAGAGAGAGAGGGGCAGAGAGAGAGAGGGGGGGCTGAGTTGAGAGTGGGTGGTTGGAGAGAGAGAGGGCGGGTAGAGAGAGAGGCTGTGGGAGAGAGAGAGTGGGGGAGAGGTGGTGGAGAGTGAGAGTGTGGGGGAGAGAAGGTGGGGGAGAGGGGAGAGAGAGAGGAAGGGTGGGGGAGAGAGAGGTGGGGGGAGAGAGAGAGGGGAGAGAGAGAGGGAGGGTGGGGGAGAGAGGGGGGAGTGAGTGAGAGGGGGAGAGAGGGGGGGAGTGAGAGGGGGAGAGAGAGGGGGGAGAGAGAGAGAGAGGGGGGAGAGAGAGAGGGGGGGAGAGAGAGAGAGGGAGAGAGAGAGACAGAGGGGGAGAGATATAGAGGGGGTGGAGAGAGATGATGGGAGAGAGACGGGGGGAGGGAGAGGGGAGGGGGGAGAGAGAGGGGAGGGGGGAGAGAGAGGGGAGGAGGGACAGGGGGGAGAGAGAGGGGAGGAGGGAGAGGGGGGGGAGAGAGACGGGAGGAGAGAGAGGGGAGGGAGACAGAGAGTTAGGCCTCAGATATAGTAGACGCACATGGCGTTGCGCGCGCCTGTACGAAAAGTGATTCATGGCCTGTAGGATTCCTATGATGTGCGCAACTGGGAAGCGTGGCGGAGGCGTGCCCATAACGTCACGTGAGCGGTTCGCCCTCATTGGCTGACCCGGCCGTTGCGAGACAGTATCAAATCATTTTGTCTGCCCGGGGGTCGCGCATTCTACGGCCGTTCTCAATGAGGTACGGCCTTCTGTTTGCGTCGCGCGGACTATGGACGCGGCCACAGAGAGAGGGGGAGGGAGACAGTGAGAAGGGGAGACAGTGAGAAGGGGAGAGAGTGAGAGGGAGACTGGGACAGAGGAATGGGGCAATGCTCACAGGGAAAGTGAGTGAGACAGACACACAGGGGTTAATCTTGTGAGTTTTGGAAAGCTCGTGCACAACCAAAATATGAATTAATAAATACCCCGACCTCATACACCCCCATCCCATATACCCCGACCTCATACACCCCCATCCCATATACCCCGACCTCATACACCCCCATCCCATATACCCCGACCTCATACACCCCCATCCCATATACCCCGACCTCATACACCCCCATCCCATATACCCCGACCTCATACACCCCCATTCCATATACCCTGACCTCATACACCCCCATCCCATATACCCTGACCTCATACACCCCCATCCCATATACCCCGACCTCATACACCCCCATCCCATATACCCCGACCTCATACACCCCCATTCCATATACCCCGACCTCATACACCCCCATCCCATATACCCTGTATACCCTGGCCTCATACACCCCCATCCCATATACCCTGACCTCATACACCCCCATACCATATACCCTGACCTCATACACCCCCATACCATATACCCTGACCGCACACATCCTCATCCCATATACCCTGACCTCATACACCCCCATCCCATATACCCATACACCCCCATCCCATATACCCATACACCCCCATCCCATATACCCATACATCCCCATCCCATATACCCTGACCTCATACACCCCCATCCCATATACCCTGACCTCCTACACCCCCATCCCATATACCCTGAGCTCATACACCCCATCCCATATACCCTGACCTCATACACCACCATCCCATATACCCATACATCATACACCCCCATATACCCTAACGTCAGACACCCCCATCCCATATACCCTGACCTCATACACCCCCATCCCATATACCCTGACCTCCTACACCCCCATCCCATATAGCCTGACCTCCTACACCCCCATCCCATATACCCTGACCTCATACACCCCCCATCCCATATAACCTGACCTCATACACCCCCATCCCATATACCCTGACCTCATACACCCCATCCCATATACCCTGACCTCATACACCCCCATCCCATATACCCTGACCTCATACACTCCCATCCCATATACCCTGACCTCACACATCCTCATCCCATATACCCTGACCTCACACATCCTCATCCCATATACCCTGACCCCTCATACACCCCCATCCATATACCCATACATCATACACTCCCATAAACCCTAACGACAGACACCCCCATCCCAATATACCCATACATCCCCATCCCATATACCCTGACCTCATACACCCCCATTCCATATACCCTGACCTCATACACCCCCATCCCATATACCCTGACCTCCTACACACCCATCCCATATACCCTGACCTCATACACCCCCATCCCATATATCCATACATCATACACCCCCATCCCATATACCCTGACCTCATACACCCCCATCCCATATACCCTGACCTCATACACCCCTATCCCATATACCCTGACCTCATACACCCCCATCCCATATACCCTGACCTCATACACCCCCATCCCATATACCCTGACCTCACACACCCCCATCCCATATACCCTGACCTCATACACCCCCATCCCATATACCCTGACCTCAGACACCCCCATCCCATATACCCTGACCTCCTACACACCCATCCCATATACCCTGACCTCATACACCAAGATAAAAAGGTGAGGAGGGGCGAGCTCTGGGAGGAGGGGCCACCTACCTCCAAACAACTGTTGCCAGTTAGAAATTGAATGAACACACACATTCTCAGCAAGATCCAACCCCAACACCCACCACATCATATATATTTATGTCAAAAGGAGTGCTACTGAGCGTGGCAAATATATACAACAAAAGACAGGGCTGCCCAATGCTACAGCCAATTGACAAAACATATATGATAATAAGTATAAAGTTAAATACTTCAATAATAATATTTTCTTGGTTATTTAGTTAAACCCTTTGGCCAAAGCGTCATAAGCCTGCATACCAACGTCAAGGTATAACCACATTTTTCTAGGGGCATAGATCCATTCTTCCTTATTTATATACAATAATTATAGGGGTAGTATATCTGCACCGGGGGGATATTATAGGTTTTATCTCCTTTACTAATATCTGCAACACGGGGGTCCTGTTATCCCCATAGTTATCATGCACCTGTATTAGGTTGTAGTGTATCAATATTCAGCATGCTTCAAGTTCTGTTGTCTGTATTACAATGTATCAATTTATTATTAACTATGTATATGGTTATGGTAGCATTCTACCGCTAAACACTTTGGGATGTCATTGTTTGATATTTGGTATGCAGGCTTATGACGCTTTGGCCAAAGGGTTTAACTAAATAACCAAGAAATTAGTATTATTGAAGTATTTAACTTTATACTTATTATATATGTTTTGTTAATTGGATGCAGCATTGGGCTCCCCTGTGTTTTGTTGTTTACTATTAATGTGTGTAGATACTATGTGGTCTCTATTGGTATATAGGGATAGAATTACATTATACATTTGTATGGGTAAGGAACAGCTGTGTGTGCATTCATATAGCGCTGTATGTATAGACATGGCCTTTAGCACTCATGGGAAGAGAGTTCTCTTGTATCAGGGTAGTGACTCATGAAGCTGCGGTCTCAATTTAAGCCACCGGTAAGTGTCCCGAACAGTTGCATAAATTTGTATTCATGCAACTGTCTCTCTTTCGGTGTTCTAAGATCACCTTTGAGTATGGCCACCTTCAGATCATTCATCTTATGGCTACAGTCAGAGAAATGTTCACTGACAGGACTGTCTCTTGTTCCGCGTCTGATGCTGTGGCGATGCAGATTAATTCTCTTGTTTAGCCCCTGTCCCGTCTCACATATGTAGTAGCAGCCCCCTGGACATTTCATGCACATGATGAGGTACACGACATTGCTGGAGGAACAGGTGAACCTTCCTCTGATTTTGTACTCCAGATTCCTGTGTGGTATTTGTATTGTGCCCGCATTGTGGAGCATTACGCAGGTTTCGCATCTTGAGTCCTGGCATGGTCTTGTCCCGCATTCAGTGGCACTGTTGTATTCTTTTCTGCTGTCTGACGCATCAGAGACACTTGAAGTTTTGATTAGCCTGTTCTTAAGGATCGATCTTCTTGGAGTAAAGCGTCTCGATCCCATGTCATTTTGTGCGGGTGTCCTTGGTGACTGGACATCGTTGTTCCGTCTATCCAACTGCTCAGATTTTTGCCCCACAAGGACCTGGTCCCTTTCATAGTTCAGGCAGCCTCATTCAAACTCTGCCTGTTTCTTCTGCATAATAGTTTTCTCCATGTACTTTTGACCGTTAATTGAGAATTGGTCCACCCTTTCACATTGGCTCAACTGTGCTTGGCATGCTTTCATTTCTTTTCCAAAGCTCCACTTTTTCTTTAATTTTGTATTGGACTAAAAGTCCAATTCATTTGATTGAACAATCATCTAGGACAGCGTTTCCCAAATGGTGGGTCGCGACCCGGCACCGGGTCACGGAAGCAAAATTGCCGGGTCGCAGCGAGGCTGGCCGCACGGCGGCCCCCCCTCCCTCCTTGCGGCGGTCCCCCTCCCTCCTTGCGGCGGCCTCCCCTCCCTCCTTGCGGCGGCCTCCCCTCCCTCCTTGCGGCGGCCCCCCCCTCCCTCCTTGCGGCGGCCTCCCCTCCCTCCTTGCGGCGGCCTCCCCTCCCTCCTTGCGGCGGCCTCCCCTCCCTCCTTGCGGTGGCCCCCCCTCCCTCCTTGCGGCGGCCCCCCCTCCTCCTTGCGGCGGCCCCCCCTCCCTCCTTGCGGTGGCCTCCCCTCCCTCCTTGCGGCGGCCTCCCCTCCCTCCTTGCGGTGGCCCCCCCCTCCCTCCTTGCGGCGGCCCCCCCTCCTCCTTGCGGCGGCCCCCCCTCCCTCCTTGCGGCGGCCCGAGGTGAGGTGCGGGACAGTGCTGAAGTGGTGCAGGCTGCTATCACTGGGGTGTCAACGGTGATTCGCTGACTCGGGCTCCTACTGCAGCCCCGCATCATGATGTTGCCGCCCATGACATGCTCCGCCCCCCCACAGGACACGATGCCTGGCATGAGGTAGGAAGTGGTGCGGGGGCGCACCTGTGCCTCCGTTCCTGGCGCTCCCTTCCCCTCAGTCCCCTTGGTGCGGGAGATAGGCGCAGTGGTGCCTGCTCGGATCGCTTGGCCTTTCCTCTCTCCCCCGCCCCCCCCCCCCCTCTCCAGTCACTCACATCCGTCGCTGCCTCTGTAATAAATTGTGTGTGTGTGTGTGTGTGTATATATAGGGGAGTGTATCTGTGTGTGTGTGTGTGTATCTGTGTATCTGTGTGTGTGTGTATCTGTGTATCTGTGTGTGTGTGTATCTGTGTGTGTGTGTGTGTGTGTGTGTATGTGTGTATCTGTGTGTATGTGTGTATCTGTGTGTATGTGTGTATCTGTGTGTGTGTATCTGTGTGTATCTGTGTGTATGTGTGTATCTGTGTGTATGTGTGTATCTGTGGGTATGTATGTATCTGTGTGTATGTATGTATCTGTGTGTATGTATGTATCTGTGTGTATGTATGTATCTGTGTGTATGTATGTATCTGTGTGTATGTGTGTATCTGTGGGTATGTATGTATCTGTGTGTATGTATGTATCTGTGTGTATGTATGTATCTGTGTGTATGTATGTATCTGTGTGTATGTATGTATCTGTGTGTGTATGGGGAGAGAGTGTGTGTGTATGTATCTGTGTGTGTGTATGTATCTGTGTGTGTATGTATCTGTGTGTGTGTGTGTATGGGGGAGAGTGTGTGTATGTATCTTTGTGTGTGTGTGTGTGTGTGTGTGTGTATATGTATGTATGTATGTATGTATCTGTGTATGTGTATATATGTGTGTGTGTGTGTGTGTGTATGGGGGAGAGTGTGTGTGTGTATCTTTGTGTGTGTGTTTATATGTATGTATGTATCTGTGTGTGTATGTATCTGTGTGTGTATATATCTGTGTGTGTGTATATATCTGTGTGTGTATGGGGGAGAGTGTGTGTATGTATCTTTGTGTGTGTGTGTGTGTGTGTGTGTGTGTGTGTGTGTGTGTGTGTGTGTGTGTGTGTGTGTGTGTCTGTGTGTGTTTCTGTGTCTGTGTATGTGTATGTATCTGTGTATGTATGTATCTGTGTATGTATGTATCTGTGTATGTATGTATCTGTGTATGTATGTATCTGTGTATGTATGTATCTGTGTATGTATGTGTATGTGTATGGATCTGTGTGTGTGTGTGTATCAGCCACAGCCACTGTGTGTATCAGTGGCTGTGTGTGTGTCTGTGCAGGCCAGCAGTGGCTGTGTGTGTTTGGTCAGTTTGTGTGAGTGTCTGTAGGTCAGTGACTGTGTGCTTCTGTGCAGGTCAGAGAGAGGGTGGGGGGGGGGCAGGGAGAGAGAGAATAGAGGGGATTGGGAGAATATATGAAATCTGTATGGACATTCATAACGGTTTTATTTTACCTATAGACGATAAAAACTTTAGTGGGTCACGAAGGAGAAGTTCAAAAATAACCGGGTCACGGAAAAAAAAGTTTGGGAAACCCTGATCTAGGATCTTCTTCAAATTGTTTAGAGTTGAAACCGAATGTGGGGGATTTTTTTTTATTGTTAAGCTCCTCTGTATCCTTTTTACCTTTAAATAATTTTCCATGGTCGTGATGTCCCATCAGGACCGAATGTCTTGGGTAAGCAGTTTTTCAAGTTTTGTGAAAAACTAACTGAATAAGCTCTCCGAATGTGTTTTTAACATGTTACATTTTGTGACTTTATATGTCTTTATGCCAATGTGCTTAGGTGTCATGAGAATATCATGAGAATATTATGTAGGTAATCCCTTTGGTGCTTGAGGGGTTAATGAGCTACACTTCTTTTAACAAAATACAAAATGCTGGGTTTGAAACAGGCCAGGACTGTTTCTTTGGGCTGCTCTGAACTTCAAAGGGACTTACTTGGGGCGGGGGTCCATCCTGGATAGCCCACTCAAGGTGTCGATTGTTTTAATCAAGTTCTATAGACATGGTCGGGGGAGGGCAGCTTCAAAGCCTCTTCCAGGGGTGGTCTTATGCCAGTGCCATGGGGAAAGAATGTATTCAAGTCTGGGCAAAGATTTTGAAAATCAGATCTCACCAGAGGAAAAAAGACGGTGTAAAATCAGCGCTAAAATAATAAACCTCATTAGGAATACCCCTTAATTAGTGGGCTAGGCTGCCAGGTGAGATACTGATTTGTACAAATCAGATAACAGATGTAAGCATAAAAAGGAAAAACCGGCGCCTTACAAGTCTAATAAAGTGAATATGGAAGTTCAATCGATGAGAGATTATGTCCCAATACTGGACCTTTCAGATCAGGTGGTCTGATATGGCTCCCGCCGTGCGTTCGTGTAATATGTGGAAAAAACAAAAACAGAATTATAGTGCAGTATGCCAAAACGAGCCCATGACAAACAGAACATACAGGACAAAACACTAATGACAAACAAGACTAACAGTACAAACACTAGTAAGGCTAATACGAGTAAAAGCTAATTTAATAAATTAAAACAACATAAATAAGATTTTCGGATGACTGAGAGATCGCCAGGTCCGTGACACAGCGACTTGTTAGAGTGGGGAGTGGACATGTGTAAACTTCAATGGTGGGACGCTAGAGAAAGTTTTAGCTGGTAGCTGAGCAGTGAGGCGGATCCAGCAGTGTTACAGCGCTCTGTAGAAGGCGCTCTGAGCCGGTGACGGAGCATCCGCCCCAGACACGCGGGGATCTACAGGAGGGTTTACAAGCAACGCTCCGTAACAAGACCAGCAGGAGAAACTGTTCCATTCCAGTACCGACTTCTATTGCCTTCTTGCATCTGAAATCTTGTGAGTAGGGTCCTGATTTTACCACATCCGGACCTGTGATCTCTCAGTCTCAGTCATCCGAAAATCTTCATTTATGTTGTTTTAATTTATTTATCACTCACCCACCCACCCAGTCACTCAGTCACCCACCAACCAAGTCACTCAGTCACCCACCCACCCAGTCACTCAGTCACCCACCAACCCAGTCACTGTCACCCACCCAGTCACTTAGTCACCCACCCAGTCACTCAGTCACCCACCCAGTCACTCAGTCACCCACCCAGTCACTGTCACCCACCCAGTCACTTAGTCACCCACCCACCCAGTCACCTACCCACCCAGTCACTCAGTCACCCACCCACCCAGTCACCCACCCACCCAGTCACTCAGTCACCCACCCAGTCACTCAGTCACCCACCCAGTCACTCAGTCACCCACCCAGTCACTGTCACCCACCCAGTCACTTAGTCACCCACCCAGTCACTCAGTCACCCACTCAGTCACTCAGTCACCCACCCGGTCACTTAGTCACCCACCCACCCAGTCACTCAGTCGCCCACCCAGTGACTCAGTCACCCACCCAGTCACTCACTCTCTCACCCACCCAGTCATTCACTCTCTCACCCACCCAGTCGCTCACTCTCTCGCCCACCCAGTCGCTCACTCTCGCCCACCCAGTCGCTCACTCTCTCGCCCACCCAGTCGCTCACTCTCTCGCCCACCCAGTCGCTCACTCTCTCGCCCACCCAGTCGCTCACTCTCTCGCCCACCCAGTCGCTCACTCTCTCGCCCATCCAGTCGCTCACTCTCTTGCTCACCCAGTGCTCACTCTCTCGCCCACCCAGTCGCTCACTCTCTCGCCCACCCAGTCGCTCACTCTCACACCCACTCACTCACTCTCGAACCCACTAACCCACCCACCATCATTCACCCACCCACTATCATTAACCCACCGTCATTCACCCAACTGTCATTCTACTGTCATTCACCCACCCACCCACTCACTCACTCACCCACTCAGCCACCCAGACAGGCAGTCACATGTCTTTTGTTGAAAATATAAAAATAAACAGGTTGCACTGTAATGTTTTTTCTGTATCACAATAAGAAAACAGTTAAGTAAAATTTGCGCGCTAAAAGATATTTTTTCTTGGTAGGTGCGCTATGGGTTCGGGGGGGGGGGTACGCTATGGGTTCGGGGGGGGGTACGCTATGGGTTCGGGGGGGGGTACGCTATGGGTTCGGGGGGGTGGTACGCTATGGGTTCGGGGGGGTACGCTATGGGTTCGGGGGGGGTACGCTATGGGTTCGGGGGGGGTATGCTATGGGTTCGGGGGGGGGGTTGCGCTATGGGTTCGGGGGGGTACGCTATGGGTTCGGGGGGGTACGCTATGGGTTCGGGGGGGTACGCTATAGGTTTGGGAGGGGGGGTACGCTATGGGTTCGGGGGGGTACGCTATGGGTTCGGGGGGGGCCTGCTCCTTTCATTTGTCCCGGGCCCCATGATTTCTGTTGGCGGCCCTGTCTGTGGGTGACCTGATTCTCGCTTTGTGATAATAAACCTGTTACTTGTTACACTGGGGGCCCGCGTTGTCCCTTTCTGTTCTGTAGATGTATTATTATTTGTCATTATAACTCTAAGCCCAGGACATACTGAAAACAAGAGATAACGTTCTATGTATTAATTCCTGGAAAAAAACATTTTATAAATAAATCTATCCCTCCCCATCTATCCCCCTCCCCATCTATCCCCCTCCATCTATTCCACCTCCCCATTTATCCCTCCATCCCCCATCTATCCCCCCCTCTATCCCTCCCCATCTATCCCTCCATCCCCCATCTATCCCTCCCCTCTATCCCTCCATCCCCCATCTATCCCTCCCCTCTATCCCTCCATCCCCCATCTATCCCTCCATCCCCCATCTATCCCTCCCCTCTATCCCTCCATCCCCCATCTATCCCCCTCCATCTATTCCACCTCCCCATCTATCCCCCTCCCCATCTATTCCACCTCCCCATCTATCCCCCTCCATCTATTCCACCTCCCCATTTATCCCTCCATCCCCCATCTATCCCCCATCTATCCCTCCATCCCCCATCTATCCCCCCCCATCTATTCCACCTCCCCATTTATCCCCCGCCATCTATTCCACCTCCCCATTTATCCCTCCCCTCCCATCTAGTCCACCATCGCCCTCCATCTATTCCTCCATCCCCCATCTATCCCTCCATCCCTCCATCTATTCCACCTCCCCATTTATCCCCCGCCATCTATTCCACCTCCCCATTTATCCCTCCCCTCCCATCTAGTCCACCATCGCCCTCCATCTATTCCTCCATCCCCCATCTATCCCCCTCCATCTATCCCTCCATCCCCCATCTATTTCACCTCCCCATTTATCCCTCCCATCTAGTCCACCATCCCCCCATCTATCTCTCCCCCTCCATCTAGTCCTCCCTCCCCATCTCTCCCCCTCCATCTATTCCACCTCCCCATTTATCCCTCCCATCTATTTCACCTCCCCATCTATCCCTCCCCCTCCATCTATTCCTCCATCCCCCCATCTATCCCCCTCCATCTATTCCTCCATCCCCCCATCTATCCCCCATTTATCCCCCATCTTCACCCTCCATCTATTCCACCTCCCCATTTATCCCTCCCATCTAGTCCACCATCGCCCTTCATCTATTCCTCCATCCCCCCATCTATCCCCCTCCATCTATCCCTCTGTCCCCATTTATCCCTCCCCTCCCATCTAGTCCACCATCGCCCATATATCCTCCTCCGTCTATTCCACCTCCCCATTTATCCCTCCCATCTAGTCCACCATCGCCCCCATCTATTCCTCCATCCCCCCATCTATGCCCCTCCATCTATCCCTCCGTCCCCCATCTATCCCTCCATCCCCCATCTACATGCACAGTTAGAGAAGATGTATATTATAGGCGTATGTAACAGTTACAGAGCAGATTAAAATGTGAGACAGCCTTAGATTTGAAAGAACTTAAACTGGTGGTGGATGTGAGAGTCTCCGGTAGGTTGTTCCAGTTTTGGGGTGCACGGTAAGAGAAGGAGGGGCGGCCGGATACTTTGCTGAACCTTGGGACCATGAACAGTCTTTTGGAGTCAGATCTCAGATGATAGGTGCTGCATGTGGTAGGGGTGAGGAGCTTGTTCAGATAGGTGGGTAGCTTGCCCAGAAAGTATTTGAAGGCAAGTCATGAAAGATTGAATTTCCACCTAGACTCGAGTGATGACCAATTTAGTTCTTTGAGCATTTCGCAGTGATGTGTGTTGTAGTTGCATTGGAGAACAAAACGGCATATTGAATTGTAGATGGTATTAAGTTTGCTAAGGTGGGTTTGAGGTGCCGAGCCATATACTATGTCTCCATAGTCGATAATTGGCATTAGCATCTGCTGTGTGATACGCTTTCTGACCAGCAGGCTTAGGGAGGATTTGTTCCTGTAAAGTACCCCTAGTTTGGCATAGGTTTTGGATGTCAGGTATCAATGTGCATTCCGAATATTAAATGGAAGTCAAACCATATGCCCAGGTATTTGAAACTAGTAACAGGAGTTAGGGTGGTGTTAGCGTTGGTTCTGATCTGGAGCTCAGTCGCTGGAAGCTTTAAAAATTTAGTCTTGGTCCCAAATACCATTGTTACAGTCTTGTCAGTGTTTAAAAACAGTTTGTTTTGGGAAATCCAATTTTCAAGTCTCAAAAAGTCAGACTGAAGTATGTGTTGAAGGTCAGAGAGGCTATGGCTGTGTGCATATAGGATTGTGTCATCTGCATACATGTGTATTGAGGCTTCCTTACAAGCTGTGGGAAGATCATTGATGAACACTGAGAAGAGTAGGGGCCCCAGAACAGAGCCTTGCGGGACACCACAGGTGATATCCAGGGGGTTGGAGTTAGACACTGAGATAGACACATGTTGGGATCTACCTGATATGTAGGAATTAAACCAGTTTAAAGCATGCTTCCCTATTCCAGAGCTCTGGAGTTTAAGCAGGATAGCATGATCAACAGTATCAAAAGCCTTTGCAAAATCTAGGAATACTGCACCAGTGAGTTGTCCCCGTTCCATTCCACACTTGATTTAATTGCAAACGTTTAGCAGGGTAGTTACGGTGGAGTGTTTGGGACGAAAGCCAGATTGAAATTGGCTGGGGAAATTTGTCTTGGTGTAGTAATCGCTTAATTGGGAGTGAACACATTTTCCCATGACTTTGGATAGAATTGGGAGAAGAGAGATTGAATGAAGAAGAGAAGAATTAAGAACTCACCAGGTAGACGTCTCTTCAATCAAGATTTGATCAAGGACTTCTTAACATTGGCTGTTTGAGGATCATTGTGTCGAGGGTCAAGAGTTGGACGGGGGTAAAGACATCAATGGTAAGAAAAACATTGATAGTATTTTATTTAATTGTGCATTTATTTTTAGGTTGCCCATTGACTGCTAATGTATTTATTTATGCCCCTTTCGGGCTATAGTTAAAACACAGTTACAAGCAATAAGTTTTTTGGCAAATGCTTGTTTTAATTTCATTATGTTTTGTATTTTTGGTTCTTATTTTTATTTTTAATTCTTCTGTATTTTTAAGGCTTGTTTTTATTTAATTTTTATGTATTGTATTTTGTGATTTTTTTTTTAAGGTTGCCTGATCGTGACATATATTGTGGGCATGGTTTACCACAGCTACAATCAATGGCTTTGAAATGCTTGTTTTATTTAAATGTCATGTTTTATTTTGTGACTGTTTTATTTTGCTTGCCCATTTATTGCCATAGTGACAAACCATGCCCATAATATATGGGCATGGTGTACAACTGTGCCAATCAATTGGTTTATTGGCATTTTTTTATTTTGAATTAAATGTAATGTATTTTATTTGGTGAACCAGGAGAGAGAAAAAAAACGAAGCACTACATCCAACACTATTAAGCCAGCAAAAACAACAGGAGTGCGTTCCCACGATTAAAAATAAGGCTATTTAATGGATCATTGCAGCAAACAATACACCAACGCGTTTCGGACTAGAAAAGCCCTTTATCAAGGTGAATACAATTTTTATTTGGTGCTTGGTTTTTTTATTGGTAGAATGCCAATTCATTGCTATAGGCATCCCGGGTGGGTAGCGGGGTAGGGGCGTTAACCCCTTATTAATTACAATAGCGGTTAGTAACCGCTAAGGTGGTTAAGGGGTTAGTGGCCGTTAGTTTGTTTTTTGATTGCACTGTTGCTGCCCACGGAGGACATGGACGCGGAGGACGGTGATGAGGACGGTCGGCATCCTGGCAGGGGTAAGTAGCCTGGCAGGGGTAAGTAGAACTTTTTTTCCCTTTATGCTGGCTGCATAATGTTTAATAGGAAAATGAGCTATTCGCCAGATCTGGATAATAGTCATTTTGCCGACTATTGTACTGTTTGTACTGAGGGGGGTTGTCGGGGGCAGCCACTAAGGCAATTAAGCTGTTTTTCTTTACATTTTAATAACAGAGTACAGGAGCAGGGGGTCTCCGGAGTTGATTTCAGCCACAGGGACCCCCTGCTTCCCGAGTTACAGGTCCCGGTATGGGATGCCGCTATCTCCCTGCAATGTTTCAATCTCCCACGTCACGTGACCAGGCGATTTAAATGCACAGGGGATACCGGCACCCCATACCGGGGCCTGTAACTCGGGAAGGAGGGGGTCCCTGGGGCTGAAATGAATGCGGTTCAGCTCCGGAGACCCCCTGCTACAGTACTCTGTTATTAAAATGTAAAGAAAAACAGTGCGATTGCCTGTGAGAGCTGTGCAGGGAGAGGCAGCTCTCTGTGTGCAGGGAGATCGCCTGTGATTGCTGTGCAGGGAGAGGCAGCTCTCTCTGTGTAGGGAGATCGCCTGTAAGAGCTGTGCAGGGAGAGGCAGCTCTCTCTGTGCAGGGAGATCGCCTGTGAGAGCTGTGCAGGGAGAGGCGGCTCTCTGTGTGCAGGGAGATCGCCTGTGAGAGCTGTGCAGGGAGAGGCGGCTCTCTGTGTGCAGGGAGATCGCCTGTGATTGCTGTGCAGGGAGAGGCAGCTCTCTGTGTGCAGGGAGATTGCCTGTGATTGCTGTGCAGGGAGAGGCGGCTCTCTGTGTGCAGGGAGATTGCCTGTGATTACTGTGCAGGGAGAGGCAGCTCTCTGTGTGCAGGGAGATTGTCTGTGATTGCTGTGCAGGGAGAGGCAGCTCTCTCTGTGCAGGGAGAGGCGGCTCTCTGTGTGCAGGGAGATTGCCTGTAAGAGCTGTGCAGGGAGATGCAGTGTCTCTCTGTGCAGGGAGATCGCCTGTGAGAGCTGTGCAGGGAGAGGCAGCTCTCTGTGTGCAGGGAGATTGCCTGTGATTGCTGTGCAGGGAGAGGCAGCTCTCTGTGTGCAGGGAGATTGCCTGTGATTGCTGTGCAGGGAGAGGCAGCTCTCTGTGTGCAGGGAGATTGCCTTTGATTGCTGTGCAGGGAGAGGCGGCTCTCTGTGTGCAGGGAGATTGCCTGTGATTGCTGTGCAGGGAGAGGCAGCTCTCTGTGTGCAGGGAGATTGCCTGTGATTGCTGTGCAGGGAGAGGCAGCTCTCTCTGTGCAGGGAGAGGCGGCTCTCTGTGTGCAGGGAGATTGCCTGTAAGAGCTGTGCAGGGAGATGCAGCTCTCTGTGTGCAGGGAGATTGCCTGTGATTGCTGTGCAGGGAGAGGCAGCTCTCTCTGTGCAGGGAGAGGCGGCTCTCTGTGTGCAGGGAGATTGCCTGTAAGAGCTGTGCAGGGAGATGCAGCTCTCTGTGTGCAGGGAGATTGCCTGTGAGAGCTGTGCAGGGAGAGGCAGCTCTCTGTGTGCAGGGATATCGCCTGTGAGAGCTGTGCAGGGAGATGCAGCGTCTCTCTGTGTGCAGGGAGATCGCCTGTGAGAGCTGTGCAGGGAGATGCAGCGTCTCTCTCTGTGCAGGGAGATCGCCTGTAAGAGCTGTGCAGGGAGATGCAGCGTCTCTCTGTGTGCAGGGAGATCGCCTGTAAGAGCTGTGCAGGGAGATTGCATGTGAGAGCTGTGCAGGGAGAGGCGGCTCTCTGTGTGCAGGGAGATCGCCTGTGAGAGCTGTGCAGGGAGAGGCGTCTCTCTGTGTGCAGGGAGATCGCCTGTGAGAGCTGTGCAGGGAGAGGCAGCTCTCTCTGTGCAGGGAGATCGCCTGTAAGAGCTGTGCAGGGAGATGCAGCGTCTCTCTCTGTGTGCAGGGAGATCGCCTGTGAGAGCTGTGCAGGGAGCTGCAGCGTCTCTCTGTGTGCAGGGAGATCGCCTGTGAGAGCTGTGCAGGGAGCTGCAGCGTCTCTCTGTGTGCAGGGAGATCGCCTGTGAGAGCTGTGCAAGGAGATTGCCTGTGAGAGCTGTGCAGGGAGATTGCATGTGAGAGCTGTGCAGGGAGAGGCGTCTCTCTCTGTGCAGGGAGATTGCCTGTGAGAGCTGTGCAGGGAGAGGCGGCTCTCTGTGTGCAGGGAGATTGCCTGTGAGAGCTGTGCAGGGAGAGGCGGCTCTCTGTGTGCAGGGAGATTGCCTGTGAGAGCTGTGCAGGGAGAGGCGGCTCTCTCTGTGCAGCTCTTACAGACTGCGGCCTGATCGCACGGGGGAGAACTCGGAGAGAGGCTGAGATCTCATCGCTGCTGTCCCGTACGGTGTTGGCATTTTCCTACCTCACGGTTTGTGGCGTGTGGAAATGGTTTCAGATTCATTCTGGATACCGTGATAACACAAATGACAAACTGTTCGGTAGGAACACGCCAACTCGTTCGAGATGGCAGCAAAGTTATCGAAGCTGCTAGAATAGGCCCCTTTGTCTATGTCTCTCTCTTTGTCTCTCTCTCTCTCTGGGGCCGTTTCACAAAGCAGTGATAAAATCAGGGCTTTTTTTTGTTTCAATTTTTTTTATTAGACAGTTATGACATTACAGGGTATAGATAATACAAACAGTAAGCCCGTCTAATACACATTTTTTTTTTTTTTTCCTTAACTGGGAAGAGAAGAGGAAAGGCTCAGCGTCTCCCTGACCATATGTGGTCCAACGGGGCGGCGCGAGCATGGAAACAGAGAGGGGATAGAGAAGAGAGGGGGGGTGGGGGGTGGGGGGGGGGGGGGGGGGGGAGGGTGTAATGGGGAAAGGTCTTATTCCCTAGCTTCTTGGCAGTTCTGGTTTGGATCTTGGTGTCCATTGGGTCCCTGATCTGTTAAGGGGTGTTTCGTCTTAGGAGCGCCATGTGGGTGTACCATGGATCCCAAATATTAGTGAATGAGGTAGAGGACCTTTTAAGGAAGGCCGACAATTTCTCCATGTCCATTACTTCTTGCACCCTTTTTATTATTGTTTGTTTGGAGGGGGGAGACACTTTCTTCCAGGCGGCAGCCACCGCACATCTGGCCGCCGTAAGAATAAAGGAGACTAATTTTCCTGTTGGCCGGTCCAGATAGTCTAGTGGCCTGGCCAGCAGGTAGGTCAGCGGTTCAATGGGTATTGTGAGGTCTGTGACCTCCTCTATTAATTTTTGTGTCGTTTCCCAGTATTTTTGAATTTCCGGACATGTCCACCAAATGTGGGCCATGTCCCCCTTTTGACCGCAGCCTCTCCAGCATAGATCGGATGCCAGGGGGTAGATTTGATTTAGTCTGGCTGGGGTAAGATACCAGCGGAACATTATTTTGTAAATATTTTCTCTGATTGTGGTACATATAGAAGTTCCTGAGGCATTTTCCCAAATACTTTCCCAGTCCTCTCGGTCTATAACTATGTCCAATTCTGCTGCCCAATGCAGCATATAGTCATGTGTGGGGGCTTCTGTGCCCCTCTCTAGCTCCGCGCATATTTGTGTTATTAGACCTTTCTGGTGAGCTGTTTCTCTGCAGAGCCGCTCGAAACCTGTGAGAGGGGGAAATTTCAATGTTGGGGATATTGTTTGGATAAAGTGTCGAATTTGTAAATACTTGAACACGTTCAGTCCTATTATTCCATATTTGGCTTGTATGTTTTGATAGCTCAGGAACTCCCCGAAGCTCAAGAGGTCGGCAATCACCTTGATGTTTTTGGTTTGAAATTGGTCAAATTGTCTGGGCTCACAGCCAGGTGGGAATTTCGGATTTTTGTGAATCGGTATAAGTTGAGATTGTGGTGTTGTGAGCTTGTACTTGAGTTTGCTTTTCGTCCAGGTCTCCCATGTGTGTCTCATTGGGCCTAGTTTAAATTTGCTATTCTGCATGTCCTCCTTGCTCAGGGACCAAAGGCAAGCCGGCAGTGAAGGCGTTCCGGCATATTGTGTTTCAATATCCAGCCAACAATATTGGTTTGGGTTTGCGTTCCAGACTACTACCTGTCGCAGTTGGGCGGCTAGGTAGTATTTTGTGATGTCTGGGACTCCCAGTCCTCCTCTCCCCCTTGAGGCCAAGAGAACTGTTCTAGGGACTCTAGGTTTTTTACCTTGCCAAATAAAGTGGAAGATTAGTTTTTGGATATTTTTTAATTCCGAGCCAGGGATGTGGACCGGGAGAGTCTGGAAGTAGTATAGTAATCTAGGGAGTATGTTCATTTTAACCGAGACCATTCTCCCGATCCATGATATTTGATAACCTCCCCATTTTTCTAAATCTTGTTTGATTTTATGGAATAAGGTCGGATAGTTATGTTGGTATAGGGATTGGTAGTTCCTCGATATCTTAACCCCCAAGTATTTGATACAGGAGGAGCTCCAACGGTAATTGAAGTTTAGTTTGAGGAGTTTCACCTCTGGCTCTGGCAGACTTAGATTTAGGGCTTCTGACTTATCATTGTTTATTTTGTATCCTGAGATTTTTCCAAAATCCCGGAGTTCTTTTTGAAGGTTGGGTAGGGAGATTTGGGGTTTGGAAAGGGTTAGTATGACATCATCCGCGAATAGGGAGATTTTATGCTGCCTGTTTCCAATTTCTATTCCTTGGATGTCCGTATTGAGTCGTATTGCTGATGCTAGTGGTTCTATCGTTAGCGCAAAGAGGAGAGGAGATAGGGGGCATCCCTGTCGAGTCCCATTTGTTATCTCGAATCTGTGGTTATTGCCCCCTGGTAGTTTCACTGTGGCTGACGGGTTTTGATATAATCTACGGACCCCCTCTAAGTATGCGTCTTTAAAGCCAAATTTGCGCATAGTCTGGTCCAAAAATTGCCAGTTTATTCTATCGAACGCCTTCTCTGCGTCCAGGCTTAACAGAAGTGCTTTGGTGCCTGTGAGGTGAACATGGTCAATGATATTAATTATTTTTCGGGTATTGTCTGAGGCTTGTCTCCCTGCGACAAATCCTACTTGGTCGATATTAATTAACCTCGGTAATATTGGGTTTAGCCTATTTGCCAAAATTTTGCTATATAGTTTGAGATCACTATTGAGGAGGGAGATTGGACGGTAGCTTCCACATTGCATCGGGTCTCTGCCATCCTTATGTATTATAGCCAAATTGGCTAGAGACATTGTTGGGGGGATTTGATTCCCTTCCATAAAATAATTGAATATTTTTAGTAGATGCGTGGATAGGGTTGGCAAGAACCTTTTATAGTAAATATTTGTGAAACCGTCAGGGCCAGGAGACTTAGTAAGCTTTAGTGATTTGACCGCCTCTTCCAGTTCCTCTTTTGATATCTCAGCATTGAGGACTGTGTTTTCCTCCTCCGTCAGTGAGGGGAGTTGGCATTTATTTAAATATTGAGTTATAGATTCTGACGCTATCGGTACAGGTCGGCCGTTTTTAGCTCTTAAGTTGTATAGTTCTGTGTAATATCTTGTGAATTCCGCTGCAATCTTGCTTTCACTATATTGAATCTCACCAGACCTACTCTTGATCGCCGTTATTTGGGATCTTTTTTGTATCCCTCTTAATTTACTAGCTAAGAGTCTGTCAGCTTTGTTGCCTTTGTCATAGTATAGTTGTTTGGTCCATTTGAGGGCCTTTTCAACGTCCTCCAGCTGGGTTTGTCTAAGCTTTGTTCTAGCATCTATTAATGACTTGTATATTTTTTTTGAGGGATGTGCTTTATGAGCTTGCTCTATTGCTTTTATGTTTTCTGTGAGTTCTTTGATTAGCGCTTGGCGGGCTTTTTTCCTGTGGGATGCGATGGAAATAAATTTCCCTCTGATAGTTGCCTTATGGGCTTCCCATAGGATTGCTGGAGAGGAGACTGTTCCCATATTGAGGGAGAAATAGTCCTTAAGTGAGGATCTGACTTCTCTCTCGATCTCTGGGTGATTTAGTAGTGAGTCGTTCAGTCTCCAGGTGTACGTTGTTGTTTTTTCAAAGGGGACTGACAGAGTCAAGGTGACCGGGGCATGGTCTGACCATGTGATTGAGCCAATGTCTGATTCTATGGCTGCCGCCATCACATTTTTGGTGGTCAAGATGTGGTCTATTCGAGAGTAAGTCTGGTGAGGTGCTGAGTAGAATGTGTAGTCTCTCTGGCCCTGATGTTGGGTTCTCCAGACATCCACCAGTGAGAATTCGCTCATGATTTCCCTGAACCTTTTCCCCTTGATCTGGGAGTGGGTTTTGCGGGGGGGGCCCATGTTGGTTGATCTGTCCTCGGTAGGGTTTAAGACCATATTGAAGTCTCCTCCCACTATCATCGATGACAGATATCCCGGGTCAACACCCTCGAGAACAGCTTGTAAAAACTCTGTTTGGTTCTCGTTTGGGGCGTATACATTGATCAGGACGATTGCCGAGCCCGCTAGGGAGCCATATACCATTAGGAATCTACCCTCTGGGTCCATTGTTGTTCTGACATGATTAAATGGGGTGCCTTGTCTGATAAGGATAGCCACACCCCTCTTCTTACTACTAAATGATGCAAAAAAGCAGGTCGGGAATATTTTTTTGAATAAATTTGGGGGGTCCTGTGATGTGAAGTGGGTCTCCTGTAGGAATATGATGTCTCCCCCTGTTTTTTTCATATCGTTGAGTGCAAGTCTCCGTTTTCTATTATTTTGGAGCCCCTTAACATTCAGTGAGCAGATTTTTATTGGGGCTGTGGATGTCATTGTGATTTTGTTGTGGCTTGAGGACTCGGGATCTCCCCCTTCCCACCGGAGGGGATCTTGCTTTTATGTCCTAGGTATGTATTACTTCGGAAGCTGCTTTGTTTATGGGGTAGGGATGTGTCTTGTTTATATTTTCTTTGGTAATTGTTTGTGTGGTGCCAAGGAAGGGGGGGAGGGGGGGGGGGGAATGAGGGGGAGGGAGGGTGGTTAAAGATCCGCTGGGACAGAGTCAGCGGATAGAGAGCAGATAGGATTAGGGCCTTTTCAGGTCCTAATATTGTGTTGCCAGACCTAGTGAAGGCCGGCATTTGGGCAGATGTGCCCATCTAGGGAGGTTCCGGCACCAGTGACCGGCGTGCAACCGAGGGGTCCAGACCCTAGGTTGCTAGTGTGTTGCGCTTTCCCTTTTTCTGTCGTCATGTTTCGGTTTTAGGCTGCGTCGTGTTTTACTTGTATGGGGAAGGGGGGTGGGTAGTGAAAGGGAAAGAAAAAAAAAAAAAAAAAAAAAAAAAAAAAAAAAAAGGGGGGGGGGGGGGGGGGGGGGGGGGGTGGGGGGGGGGGGGTGAGCACCCAAAGAGACGTTCAGGTTGTGAGTGTTGAGGTCGCTGACACTGGTTGTATGGCTCGGGTTATTTTACCATTTTGGTGAGGTATATAAGGCTGCGTATTTCTCTGTTGGTTACTTAGGGCCGGGTTGGCAGCGTTCTACTGGGGCGGTGGGGGGCGGGGGAGCACAGGGGCGGGTGGTGAGGGTAGGACGGGGGGGGGGGGGGGGAGTTGAGTGTGGGGGGGGCGTCCTAATTTTCTTTCTTCTCTATATTGGTAGTTATGGGCTAGGTCTGCCTTTTATTGGATCTGTATGTTCACAGTCAGTTTTCTGGTTTAACATATTCAGACGGATGTGCCTGGTAGGTAACATAGTAAACCTGCGTTGATCTACATCTCGTTATTGTCATGACATGCAATACATTTGGTCTGCTTGTTTAAACATTGCGATATAACCCTGGTATATAATGTTTCAAATCTACCTTAACATAGATAATAATATGGGTCTGACACGGAATACAACTTCGTCGCGCGAGTGCCTCCTGATCTTTGATCCTGAGGTATGTTATAGCGAGCCTGAGTTAACCTATTTTATTGGGTCTGTATGCATTGTGGGTAGTATCATATACGTTGTCTATTATTAGTACACAATCAGCTTTCTGGTTAACATATACAGAGACATGTTCCTGTTAGGTTACATAGTAAGCCTGCCTTAACCTACACATCGTTATTGTCATGGCATGTAATACATCGGCGCTGTTTCTACATAGTTACGCGATCCTGGCATTTAATATATCCAATCTACCTTGACATACACAACAGTACAGGTCTGACAAGGGACATATCACAATCGCGCTGATACCCCCTGCGTTACGATGCCGAGGTGTACCATTGCAAGCCTGGATTTACCTATACTGTGATGTGGTCCAGGCATGCAGCATGGTAGACCTGCCTCGCCATGCGCAGTAGGTAATCTGTCAAAGGCTTACAACGACCCATACAGCAGTATCTGTATGAGAACCTGGTAATTGCGCCCTGGCATATACATCTGAGTACTCTTGTCTAGTATCCTGGCACATTTACAGTACATTCTTGGGCAGCAGCCTATCTCGGCTACAGCATGAGGGAGGGGGGGGGGGGGGAGAGAGGATAGGGAGGGAAGGGAATGTGGGGGGGGGAAAGGTGGGGGGGGAAAGTGGGGAGGGGGGGGAAGGTGGGGGGGAGGGGAGGTGGGGGGGGAGGGGTTGGGGAGGGACTCCTATTCTTAGATTTTGCTATCGGCTTGGAACATTGAGCATATACTCCCCTAGGAATCTCTTTGTTCTTTTTAGTCAAAATTATTTTAAAGTTTTATGTCTGCAGCCCATGGTTTGAATGGGTCGCAGACCAAGGTATCTTTGTATTGTCCAAGTTCTTTTCATGTCGATATGGGTCTCTTGGGGCCCTTGGGGGGGGGGGTGGGTCGGGTGTCAAGGCATGGGGAGGCCTTCTGTGGCCGGGGGGGGGGGTGGGGGGGGGGCAGGCCCGTGTTCTCCTGACAGTGGCGTGACTCTCTGATCGCCGCAGTGTTATACAGGCAGTAGTACTCACGGTTACCGTTGGGGTCACGGTGGGGTGATAGAGGGATGACAAAAAAAGCGGAGGGGGTGATCTGACCGGATGTCCTGGGTTCCCGTCTGAGTGCTCGCTTCCTCCGCTCCCGTGAGGGCCGGTCGGTTGTCGGGGCCTCCAGGAGGGGAGGGGCAAAAGGATCCTGTGTTCCCCTCGCGACGGCGGGTCTTGGCTCCACACTGTCTCAGCTAAGCTTCAGCGTCAGGGCTGTCGGTGTGCACGTCCGTCCTCATTGCTGCGGCCGTTCCGGTGTGCTGTGAGAGGCTTTGTCGCCTCCAGGTACTCGTCACGTTCACTCTCTGGTCGACTGCCTGCCGCGTCTCGATGTCATCCGCTCCGCTGGTATCGGCAGCCGTCTTTGATGCGGAGGATCAGGTTTGCAGACGGGTCTGTGGGTTCCTTGGGGGTGAAGGGGGGGGTAGGGGGAAGAGGTAGAGGGGTGGCGGGCGGGGGGGGGGGAACGGTGTGGGTGGGGAGGGGAGAGAGGGGAGAGGGGGGGGGGAGAGAGGGGAGGGGGGGGGGAGAGAGGGGAGAGGGGGGGGGGAGAGAGGGGAGGGGGGGGGGAGAGAGAGGGGAGGGGGGGGGGGGAGAGAGGGGAGGGGGGGGGAGAGAGGGGAGGGGGGGGGAGAGAGGGTTCCTGATGTGTTTGAGTGTTTAGCTAATTTCTGGTAGACGCTTTGTGATGGCCTTGTTTGGTGGGTTTTCAGGGTCTTCACTTGACTCTGCCTTGTCTTTGTCCTGCCAGCCTTTCGGATGTTCTTGCTGGCGGGTCTTGTATGTCCGGTTCTTGGACTCTGGAGGGGTTCTTATCCCATTCTGCTGGCGGGTTCAGTCCAACCGTTTTGGCAAAGCGCGCCATATCCTCTGGGTGTCTGATGGTATGGTATTTCCCGTTTTTCTGCACCAGCAGTTTAAACGGGAAGCCCCAGTTATATTTGATTTCTTTTTCACGCAGGAGTTTGGTTAGAGGTTGCATCTCCTTTCTCCTGAGCACCGTGCGTTTAGACAGGTCGTTATATATTTGAAGATGGTCGCCTTTGTGGGTGATAGGTTCTTGCGCGCGGCATGCTGCCATGATTTGCTCTTTTATTGTGTAATGGTGGATTCTTGCAATCACGTCTCTCGCTCTGTTGGGGTCATCTGATCTTGGTCCCAAGGCTCGATGTGCTCTGTCCATTTCACACTCACTTGGAGTAAGGTCAGGGCAGACGGATTGGAAGAGGGCCAGGATGTAAGGTTTAATCTGGGCTGGGGGGACCGATTCTGGGATCCCTCTGATCCTGATGTTTTGTCTTCGATCTCGGTTTTCCTGATCCTCTATCTGGTCTTTAAGATTACTCACTTCGGCCCCCAGTCGGTAGATTTCGTTCGCGGCGTCTTCTTGGGCCTGTGTTGCGTCAGCCATTTTTATTTCCAGCTCCGCGGTGCGCTCTGAGAGGCCCGAGATCTCCTGTTTCAGCTCAGAGACCGCAGCTTTAAGGTCCGCTTTGAGTGAGGTATGTAGCTTGTTCAGCATTGATGTTATTAGCTCTTGCATGTAATCCCGCGTTAGAGCTTCGTCTTGCGGTGGTGGTGTGTCGGTGCGGTCACGCTCCATTGCCGCTTGCTTGGCCCCGCGTGGTGTGGGGCCGCCGCCATCTTGGCTTCTTGTGGCAGCCTCCGAGCTCCTCTGAGAAGGGGAGAGAAAACGGGCAATTCCTGGGCCCGATTGGGCTTTTTGTTTGCCTGCCATTGCCTTCTCGAGGTGCTGTGATCCCTCGGGGGAACATGGCGGCTGCACAGTTACCTCACTGCCCTGCACCCTCCCAGAGACTGATTCCTGCTCACTGACCCCTTCACTATCTGGGGGCGTGTCCAGGACGCTGATGAGAACGGTCGGGTAGCAGAGGAGCTCCCTAGACCCAAGCATAAAACTACAAAAGCAGCGCTTTCCCACCCCAAAAAAATCACCACAAAACAGCTCAAAATCAGGGCTTTTGCGTGCGACTATGAATTTTTTTTTATCACACTTTAAAACATAAAGCCCAAAGACAAAGATTCACTAAGTGAAAGTGCATTTTTTTTATCCGACAAAAAATGGCCATCGTGCCGCCTGGATTTTGTATCAGTGCTATTGTGCTTTACATTCTGCAGCGCGCCAGCTGATAGAAATAAACGCTGCGTCTCCATGGGCGGCTCTTACAGGCGACCGTGCAATAAAAATAGTGACTTTGATCATTATGTACATGAGCAGGGGGTCTCCTGCGATGAACCGCTTTGATTTCTGCCTCGGGGACCCCCTGCTTCCCGAGTTACAGGCCCAGATATGGGGTGCCGGTATCCCCGTCATTATTTAAATCCCCCGGTCACGTGACGCGGACGATTTAAAAATGGCGGCGACACTGGCACCCGATGACCCCATACCGAGGCCTGTAACTCGGGAAGCAGGGGGTCCCTGAGCCAGAAATCAAAGCGGTTCAGCTCAGGGGACCCCCTGCTCCCGCACAATATTAATAAAAATTACTTTAAAGGAGCTTCAATGAAGGGGTTAATGCGCAATAGCTAAGGCAATGAAGGGGTTAATGCACAATAGCAGGTTTATTGGGGGCAATTGCCCCCAATAAACATTGCAATATGCACTACCCACCAATACACAACCCACCCTCTGTACCCCCAACAACCCCTATACCCCCCTAACACACAGAAAAGCAATTTTTTCTTTTTATGCACAGGAATGATACTGGCGGCTGGCGGGGGCCCTCGGGTAATCCGGGGGCCCCACAGGGGTGTCTGGGTGGTCCCCGTGGGTGTCCGTGGTCCCCTCGGGTGGTCCCTGCTGGTGTCCTGGGGCCCCGCTGTCCTGCGGTGCCAATCCTGTGCCCAAAAAAAAATTATCCAATACTTTCAAATAAATACACCCCCCTGTCCTCTAACACATAAAGTACAGTAATGGGCAAAATTACTATTATCCAGATATAGATAATAGTGCATTTGCCCATTTTAAATAAAACATTAACCAGCAGAAATAAAGTAAATAAAACTTGCACCTACCCCTGCCAAGCTGGAACAAGGAAGGCCATCCTCATCCTCATCCCCGTCCATGTCCTCCGTTGCAGATACAATACAAAAAAAAAAATACAATCTAATGGCCCCAAACCCCTTAATCACCTTGGCGGTTAGTAACCACTATAGTAATTAAGGGGTTAACCCATCTTCCCCCACTACAAACCCAGGAGGCCTAACCACCCTCCCCAAGCAACTACCCCCACCTTCCACCCATTCATTGGTACAGTGGGTACATCATGCTCATATACTATGGGCATGATTTACCACTATAGCAGTAAATGGTGAAGCTAAAAAAAAAACATGCCCAAATAAAACACATTACATAGAAAACTAAACACATTACAAGTGCCAATATACCAGTTGTATGGGCATGATTTAACACTATGCCAGCTAATGAGCAACCTAAAAAAACAAACAATCACCAACAATATCCAATGCAATCAAAACAATCACCAAATAAACAACAATAAACAAGTAAACACAACAAAATTACCATCAATCAATTAAGCAAATAAATACCAGAATTAACAATTAAAACACCAAAACAAAATCAATAAATAAAAGGAAGCTCCAAATAAACACCATAATTCAAAATCAAAAGACCAAAAATAAACCACAATTATAAAGCAAATTCCAAATAAACTATTGAAAACACCACAAAAATGCCATAACACTAAATCAAAACACAAAGTAAATAGCATAAAAATATTAAACTAAAGAATCAAAATACATTTAAAATACATAAAAGCAAGCATTTGTCAAAACAACCATTGTTTGTCACTGTATGTATGTATAGCCCTAAAGGGGCATAATAAATACATTTGCAATCAATGGGCAATAAAACATTTAAAACAACAATAAAAATACAATGAAAAAAACTGTAAAAGAAAAATAACATATCTTCAACATTTTTTCTTACCTTTAGATGTCTTCACCTTCCGATTCCAGGGGTCTCAGCATCCTCTCAAACAAATCCACGATCCAAAACAGCAACGGGCCCTCAGGTGAGAAAGCGCTATCAGAGCGTGAAACGCGTGGGAGGAGAACCCCTTTGTTTTGTCCCCAGTATGTCATTTTTAATTATGTACTGTAGTTTAATATGTGGTGATTTTAAGATTAAAAATGAATGTTTTGATTTATGCATGTTTTATGTGTTTCATAATGGGCAAATAATATATTATCCATATCTGGATAATAGTTATTTTGCACATTATTGTACTGTATGTGTTGGGGGGGGGAGGGAAGGGGGTATTGGCCCCAAGGGTAGGTGGGTTAACCCCTTAATGACTGTAGCGGTTAATAACCGCTATGGTGATTAAGGGGTTAGGGGACATTACATGGCTATTGTGATTGTTGTGCATGTTTTGCAGCACCGGAGGGGCATGGGCAGGATGAAGATGAGGATGAAGACGGCCTTCATCGTGGGTGCCTGTAAAAGGTAAATGTAATATGTTTTGACTGTATTTATTGTAATGTTTATGTATTTAAAATGGGCAAATGCATTATTATCCATATGTGGATAATAGTAATTTTGCCCATTACTGTATTGTATGTTGTGTATTGCAATGTTTATTGGGGGCAATTGTCCCCAATAAACATGCTAATGTGCCTTAACCCCTTCATTGCCTTAGCGGCTATCCGCTAAGGTAATGAAGCTGCATTAATGTAAATTTTAATAATAGTGTGCGGGAGAGCAGGGGGTCCCTGAGCTGAACCGCATTGATTTCTGCCTCATAGACCCCCTGCTTCCCGAGTTACAGGCCCCGGTTTGGGGCATCGGTGCCAGTGCGGACGCCATCTTTATAGAGCCCACGTCGCGTCTTGGACGCTATAAGATGGCGGGCGACATTGACCTCTGATGCCTGTAAACTCGGGAAGCAGGGGGTCTCAGAGGCAGAAATCTATGTGGTTCAGCTCAGGGGACCCCCTGCTCCCGCACACTATTATTAAAATGTACATTAATGCAGCTTCATTACCATAGTGTATAGCCGCTACGGTAAGGAATTATTGTTTATTGTTATGTGTGTTTTAATACTAGTGTAGATGTGCAGGGGGGTCTCCTGAGCTGAACCGCTTTGGTTTCAGGTCCGAGGACCCCCTATTTCAGGAGATACAGGACCCGTTATGGGGTGCCGGTATCCCCTGCAGAATGTAAATAACCCGGTCCACGTGAAGCGGGAGCTTTAAACTGCAGGGAATACCGGCACCCCATAACGGGGCCTGTATCTCCTGAAGTAGGGGGTCCCGAGGCTGAACCAATGCGGTTCAGGTCATGAGACCCCCTGCTCATGTACACTAGTATTAAAATGTATTTATTTAGTGTACGATCGCCTGTAACAGTCTTGCATTGAGATGGCAAATCTCCATGCAAATGTTACAAGCGGCTTTTTTTTCTATCAGCTAGCGAACGGGAAGGTTAAGAACGCTAGCAGGGGGAAAAAAGCAACACGTACTGTACGCTGTGGCTGTTCTGAGCTATTTTGAGCAGGTACGTTAAAAAATGGCCTCAAGGCCTTAGTACATCGCGTCCACGGCTAAGCTTTTTAACGAACCTGCTTTTTGCCAAATCAGAACGCAAAGCCATTGAGCTTAGTGCATAGCCGTCTCTGTCTCTCTCTGTGTCTCTCTCTCTGTGTCTCTCCCTCAGTGTCTCTCCCTCAGTGTCTCCTCCCTCAGTGTCCTCTCCCTCAGTGTCTCTCCCTCAGTGTCTCTCCCTCAGTGTCTCTCCCTCAGTGTCTCTCCCTCAGTGTCTCTCCCTCAGTGTCTCTCCCTCAGTGTCTCTCCCTCAGTGTCTCTCCCTCAGTGTCTCTCCCTCAGTGTCTCTCCCTCAGTGTCTCTCCCTCAGTGTCTCTCCCTCAGTGTCTCTCCCTCAGTGTCTCTGTATCTCTCTCTGTGTCTCTGTATCTCTCTCTGTGTCTCTGTATCTCTAGGGTGACCAGATTTTGAAAATGAAAAACCGGGACACATTTTTTTTTTTACATAACAGTTTATTTATTGTAGTATACTTATACTTTACTACCATTAGTCCTTGTTACGTGCGTGTGTGCGCGTGCGTCGGATGACCTCACTAATCGAAAAAAAAAAAAAAAAAAACAGATGTGAATGAATCTGAACCCCTTAACCAGTGTCAGGACGCCCCCTCTTCACAATTTTTAAAGCAGCAATCCCGCCTGGGATCTTACCTGATCCGCAGTCCCTCAAGGTATTATACTGGAGGGGAGGTGTTCCCTACCTGTCCTTCCGATGTCTCCCACGTGAAACTTGAGTCAGATCTGGAAGAAAGAAGTGTAGGTTACTTCAATGTAGGTATACGGCAGTTAAGATAAGACATAGAGGGTGAGGGAGACAGGGAGGGAGACGGAGAGAGAGGGAGACAGGGAGGGAGACGGAGAGAGAGGGAGACAGGGAGGGAGACGGAGAGAGAGGGAGACAGGGAGGGAGACGGAGACAGGGAGGGAGACGGAGAGAGAGGGAGACAGGGAGGGAGAGAGAGAGACAGGGGGGGAGAGAGAGAGAGAGAGACAGGGGGAGAGAGAGAGAGAGAGACAGGGGGGAGAGAGAGAGAGACAGGGGGAGAGAGAGAGAGACAGGGGGAGAGAGAGAGAGAGAGACAGGGGGAGAGAGAGAGAGAGAGGGAGACAGGGGGAGAGAGAGAGAGAGGGAGACAGGGGGAGAGAGAGAGAGAGAGAGGGAGACAGGGGGAGAGAGAGAGAGAGAGAGAGAGGGAGACAGGGGGAGAGAGAGAGAGGGAGACAGGGGGAGAGAGAGAGAGAGAGAGAGGGAGAGAGAGACAGGGGAGAGAGAGAGAGAGAGAGAGAGAGAGAGAGAGAGAGAGGGAGACAGGGGGAGAGAGAGAGGGAGACAGGGGGAGAGAGAGAGAGAGGGAGACAGGGGGAGAGAGAGAGAGAGGGAGACAGGGGGAGAGAGAGAGAGAGAGGGAGACAGGGGGAGAGAGAGAGAGAGGGAGACAGGGGGAGAGAGGGAGACAGGGGGAGAGAGAGAGAGATGGAGACAGGGGGAGAGAGAGAGAGAGGGAGACAGGGGGAGAGAGAGAGAGAGGGAGACAGGGGGAGAGAGAGAGAGGGAGACAGGGGGAGAGAGAGAGGGAGACAGAGGGAGAGAGAGAGAGAGGGAGACAGGGGGAGAGAGAGAGAGAGGGAGACAGGGGGAGAGAGAGAGAGGGAGACAGGGGGAGAGAGAGAGAGAGGGAGACAGGGGGAGAGAGAGAGAGGGAGACAGGGGGAGAGAGAGAGAGAGGGAGACAGGGGGAGAGAGAGAGAGAGGGAGACAGGGGGAGAGAGGGAGACAGGGAGAGAGAGAGAGAGAGAGAGGAGAGAGAGGGAGACAGGGGGAGAGAGAGAGAGATGGAGACAGGGGGAGAGAGAGAGGGAGACAGGGGGAGAGAGAGAGGGAGACAGGGGGAGAGGGGGAGAGAGAGAGAGAGGGAGACAGGGGGAGAGAGAGAGAGAGGGAGACAGGGGGAGAGGGGGAGAGAGAGAGAGAGGGAGACAGGGGGAGAGGGGGAGAGAGAGGGAGACAGGGGGAGAGGGGGAGAGAGAGAGAGAGGGAGACAGGGGGAGAGGGGGAGAGAGAGAGAGAGGGAGACAGGGGGAGAGAGGGAGACAGGGGGAGAGAGAGAGAGAGGGAGACGGGAAGAGAGAGAGAGAGAGAGACAGGGGGAGAGAGAGAGAGGGAGACAGAGGGAGAGAGAGAGAGAGAGAGAGGGAGACAGGGGGAGAGAGAGAGGGAGACAGGGGGAGAGAGAGAGGGAGACAGGGGGAGAGAGAGAGGGAGACAGAGGGAGAGAGAGAGAGAGGGAGACAGGGGGAGAGAGAGAGAGGGAGACAGGGGGAGAGAGAGAGAGAGGGAGACAGGGGGAGAGAGAGAGAGGGAGACAGGGGGAGAGAGAGAGAGAGGGAGACAGGGGGAGAGAGAGAGAGGGAGACAGGGGGAGAGAGAGAGGGAGACAGGGGGAGAGAGAGAGAGAGGGAGACAGGGGGAGAGAGGGAGACAGGGGGAGAGAGAGAGAGAGGGAGAGAGAGGGAGACAGGGGGAGAGAGAGAGAGAGAGAGATGGAGACAGGGGGAGAGAGAGAGGGAGACAGGGGGAGAGAGAGAGGGAGACAGGGGGAGAGGGGGAGAGAGAGAGAGGGAGACAGGGGGAGAGAGAGAGAGAGGGAGACAGGGGGAGAGGGGGAGAGAGAGAGAGAGGGAGACAGGGGGAGAGGGGGAGAGAGAGGGAGACAGGGGGAGAGGGGGAGAGAGAGAGAGAGGGAGACAGGGGGAGAGGGGGAGAGAGAGAGAGAGAGGGAGACAGGGGGAGAGAGGGAGACAGGGGGAGAGAGAGAGAGAGGGAGACGGGAAGAGAGAGAGAGAGGGAGACAGGGGGAGAGAGAGAGAGGGAGACAGAGGGAGAGAGAGAGAGAGGGAGACAGGGGGAGAGAGAGAGGGAGGGACAGGGGGAGAGAGAGAGGGAGACAGGGGGAGAGAGAGAGGGAGACAGGGGGAGAGAGAGAGGGAGACAGGGGGAGAGAGAGAGGGAGACAGGGGGAGAGAGAGGGAGACAGGGGGAGAGAGAGGGAGACAGGGGGAGAGAGAGGGAGACAGGGGGAGAGAGAGGGAGACAGGGGAAGAGAGAGGGAGACAGGGGGAGCGAGAGGGAGAGGGGGAGCGAGAGAGAGGGAGACAGAGGGGGAGCGAGAGAGAGGGAGACAGAGGGGGGGGAGAGAGAGGGAGACAGAGGGGGAGTGAGAGAGAGGGAGACAGAGGGGGAGCGAGAGAGGGAGACAGGGGGGAGCGAGAGAGGGAGACAGGTGAGAGAGAGAGAGGGAGACAGGGGAGAGGGGGGGAGAGACAGGGAGGGAGGGAGAGACAGGGAGGGAGGGAGAGACAGGGAGGGAGGGAGAGACAGGGAGGGAGGGAGAGACAGGGAGGGAGGGAGAGGGAGGGTGAGGGAGACACCCACCCACTGATACACATACACACACACACACACACCCACTGATACACACCCACCCAACCCACTGATACACACCCACCCCCACCCACTGATACACACACCCCCACCCACTGATACACCCCCACCCCCACCCCCACCCACTGATACACACACACCCCCACCCACTGATACACACACACCCACACCCACTGATACACACACACCCACACACACTGATACACACCCACCCACTGATACCCACACCCACTGATACCCACACCCACTGATACCCACACCCACTGATACCAACACCCACTGATACCCACAGCCACTGATACCCACAGCCACTGATACCCACAGCCACTGATACCCACACCCACTGATACCCACACCCACTGATACCCACACCCACTGATACCCACCCACACCCACTGATACCCACCCACACCCACTGATACCCACACCCACCCACTGATACCCACACCCACCCACTGATACCCACACACACCCACTGATACCCACACACACCCACTGATACCCACACACACCCACTGATACACACACACCCACTGATACACACACACTCACTGATACACACACACCCACACACCCACTGATACACACACACAAAAACAAAACAAAAAACAAAACAAAAAACAAAACACACACACACGATACACACACACACACCCACTGATATACACACACAAACCCACTGATATACACACACACACACACACACACACACACACACACACGATACACACACACACACACATGAACACCCTGATACACACACACACCCACTGATACACACACACACCCACTGATACACACACACACACACACACTGATACACACACACATGGTACACACACACACACACACACACATACACACACACACACACATGATACACACACACACACACACACACACACATACATGATACACACACACACACCCACTGATACACACACCCACTGATACACACACACACACACACACACATACACACACACACACATGATACACACACACACACACACACGATACACACACACACACGATACACACACACACACGATACACACACACACACACACACACACACACACACACATGATACACACACACACACACGATACACACACACACACACGATACACACACACACACACGATACACACACACACACACACACACACACACACACACACACACACACACACACACATGATACACACACACACATGATACACACACACACACACACGATACACACACACACACACACACACACACACACACGATACACACACACACACTGATATACACACACACACACACACACTGATATACACACACACACACGATACACACACACACACACACACACACACACACACACACACACACATGCACACCCTGATACCCACCCACCCACTGATACACACACACCCACTGATACACACACACCCACTGATACACACCCACCCACTGATACACACACACCCACTGATACACACACACACACACACACACACACACTGATACACACACACACACACACCCACTGATACACCCACACACACACACCCACTGATACACACACACACCGCCTCTCCCAGCTGAAATGTCGCCCGAAAATTATTTATTTATGTAGCCAGGGTCCCTCTGGTCCCCCTGTCTGCAGGTTTCTTTCCCCCTTGCGTGTGTGCTGCTGCGGGGGCGAGCACGTTCCCGGGGGCTCCTGGTGGCAGCTGCGGCAGGACGCCGCCCTGTTTAATGTGTTCGCGCATGTGCGGAGGCTTGCGCGTAAGCAGAGCAATCGCGGCGGCCATGTTGAGGTTGGCGCGGGAGTTCTCGCCTGTGCCGTGCAATGCACAGAGGTTGGCAAGCATAGAGGTGGCCATTACATGTGGCCATTACATGTGTGCAAGAGCTCTTGGAAGTTGCGCATGCTCAGTTAAGAGTAGCGGCGGCCATTACAGCTTCAGACATGCGCAGTAAAGATCGCGCACGCGGTCCCCATAGGAAAGAGCTGTACCAAGAACTACAATTCCCAGCAGCCTCTGGGGACTGCACTTTCACCCTGGTCACAGGCAGCATTGAAGCCAATAGAGCTGGCAGATTCTCATGCTGCAAAGTTGCAACAATGTTGTGTGCAGACAGGGTTTTGGCAGTTGGATCCAGGAAGAGATTGGGGAAGGTAGTGTAAACAGAGCAGGGCTCTGCTGTACTAGGCCAGAGAAACCCCAGGCCCCAGGTAGGCCCCACTCGGTAAGTGGGTAAGTTCATAGGGAAGGCCCCTTAGGTAGGGACCCTGCCCTAATCTGAGTCTGAGTCTTGTCAGTGACACAGCTGCAGTGCTGTGTGCTCTGACAAGAAGAGACAGTGTGGCTTGCAGTGCAGCCACAGCAATTAGTTGGCAGTTTCAGGAAAGGCCCCTTTCAGTGCAAGGGGGGGTTTGCTTTCTATAGTACCCAGTTCTATGTGACATTACCGGTGCCAGTTGCACGCAGTGATCGCGGCCTGCGTCTGGGCTCAGACAGGCTCTGCAGCAAGAGACATTCTGTGGGTGCGACGCTCCAAGAGGGAGACACCTCACGCGGAGGCGGATTCCTGTTCCTGCGGTAGACCCTTTTTGAAGAGCTTTACACCAAGGCATGGACGTGTGCCCAGGCAGGTATCTATAAGTACACCAACTTTACCAACAGTCACTCATTTGGGGTATTGTGGGACATTTGGGACTATTGATATAACATGTGGGGTACAAAGCCCTGCGTGGTGACCGGGTAGTTGTGCCTATTAGTGTTATAGAGGGACACTGTCAATGTCATATTGTTGAAGTATGTTATGTTGTGTTGTTTGCCATATAGTAAACCCTTTTAGCCATAACCTTTGGTGTGGGCTGGTTACTTTATGGATGTTCCTATGTGAGGGACACTCTACACTCCTAGAATCTCACATAGGTGGAGGCGCTGACAAGAAACGTTCCAGAGATTCACCCCAGGCTCTCACTAGCGGAGGCTCAGACCTCCTGTGGGCCTGACAGGTATAACGCACCACACCTGGTAACATATAGGTTCCCCCTCACATACACTCTATATGCGATTGGGTGGGGGAATACCCGTTACATTTAAATATACATTTCTTTCATAGTGTAGATGTGCAGGGGGTCTCCGGAGCTGAACCACGTTGGTTTTCTGTCCGGGGACCCCCTGCTTCCCGAGATACAGGCCTCTTTATGGGGTGCCGGTATCTCCTATGCAAGGAAATGTCCCGGTCACGTGACGCGGGACATTTCAATGCAGAGGGATACCGGCACCCCATAAAGAGGCCTGTATCTCGGGAAGCAGTGGAATTGGTTCACACGATCTGATTGGCTGAAATACCTTGTGACACAGTGGCCATCTTGGATTTAGTGACCTCATCTTAAAGGCAAATGAAGCACAGCCATTCTGATTGGCTGGCATCATTCCCTTTAAGTGACGTCACAGCAAAAAAAAAATTATGTCGGAACATGGTTTTAACAGCCAATCACGTGGCTGCTAACCATTTTGAGGGTAAATGTGACGTCACAAGCCATATTTAAGGCCGTGACGCCTCATTTGAGCCCAAGAAGACGACGAGACAGCATCGGCTGGGATTTAACATGGGGTATTTTGGATTGACAGATGAAGAAAGAAGATAAAGAAGAACAAGAAATGGTGACAGATGAAGATAGAAGACGGTGAGTAAAGAAAGAAAAAAGAAGTTTGGGTACCTGATCCGGATCTTCATGGCGGATGGCATCGGATGCTGTTGGAGGCCTTCAAGGTACGTGAGCTTCCTGTTACCCCGGGAGTCGGAGGGGCCACCGCTTCTAATGGTAAGTAAGATATTCTATGTTTGTAAATGTCTCTTTTTACAGGTTTATTCTTTGGATGTGTTTTTTTTATTTTTTGGGGAGGTACATTGACTGATAATATATTAATCTGTACCTCTTTAGGGTACAGATTAATACATTATTATGCCAATATTTGGGGGGCATTTCTCGCTTGTTAATGATGTGGATGTGATTGTTTGTTTATGGTTAATGTAATAAAAGTTTTGCGATTGGTGTTCGCTTGTACTTAATGTTATATTATGTTAGCTCATGTGTTTCATGGATACCTCAGAGATTGTTTTAATTTATTTCTTTGTCTTTTAATAGTTACATTCATTAATGTTGGAGTCATTCATTGTTTACATTGGTTAGTGTTACTATTCATTTTGAGTTGGTTTTGGAATTATTTGTTTAGATTGGTTAATGGTTTAATTAATTCATTGTTGATGTTGTTATTGATTATATTGATTGGATTAGCTGGCTACTGTTTGTATTTAGTGAAGTGTGTTTTTTGGAGTTTTGTTAGGTTTTATTATTGTGTGTCTGGTGTATTAATGTATTGTAATTAGGGTGCCCATTGAGTGCTATAGAGGCTTATCATGCCCATAATATTATTATATGGGTATGATGTACCACTATACTACTCAATGGGTACAGGGTGGGTATACTCAGTCAGGGGTGTGTGCATAGGCCTTACGGATGGGTGAAGGGGGTATTAGCCCTAAGGATGGGTATTTAGACCTTGCGGGTGGGTGGCGGTTGGGTTAACCCCTTTATTACCTTAGCGGTATTAACCGCTATGGTAATGAAGGGGTTAACCCCCCCCCCCCCCCGCAACCCCCCCGCAATGCCTAAACAGCCACTAAGGGCCAAATTCCCCCTTCACCCACCCCCGATAGCCACAGTATTGTATTGTATGTTTTTACAGTAAGCCTGGCACGGGTGTTTAACCCCTTCATTGCCTGAGTGGTTAGCCGCTAAGGTAATGAAGTTGTTGTACATGCATGTTTCCTGCCTCGGATGCATGCCGGGGGGGTCCGGAGCTGCTATTAATGGCTATCAGCTCCGGAGACCCCCGGCATCAATCCGAGGCAGGAAAGGGGCCTGATTTCTTCTACGTCCCGACACATCGCTGCTCATCGAGGCCATCTCCCCACCAATTGACCAACAATTTTGTGGTGAATTGGATTTGGGGAGAACGCCTTTTAGGGCTGAGATGGGCCGCGACAGCCGACTCGCCTGTCTCTGAATCGCGTGAGTTTATCAACCATCCGAAAATGGTCGATAAGGGGCTGATCGCTGCTCAGTCGTCGAATTTCGGATGGAGATAAAATTTTGCGTCGATACAGGCCGTTATCGAGCACTTATCGAGGCTATCTGAATACGAGTACCCATTTTGGGCGATAAGTGCTCGATAAGGGCCTTATCGAGGCTTTCTGAATAAGGCCCTGTGTCTCTGTATCTCTCTCTGTGTCTCTCTATCCCTCTCTGTCTCCCTCTGTGTGTGTGTGTGTGTGTCTCTCTCTCTGTGTCTCTGTAACTCTCTGTGTCCCTGTATCTCTCTCAATGTCTGTCTTTGTCTCTCTGTCTCTCTCCGTGCGTCTGTCTTTGTCTCTGTGTGTCTCTCTGTAACTCTCTCTGTGTCTCTCTGTCTGTGTCTCACTCTCTGTATTTCTCTGTGTGTCTCTCTCTCTGTGTCACTGTGTCTCTCTGTCTGTGTCTCACTCTCTGTATTTCTCTGTGTGTGTGTCTCTCTCTGTGTCACTGTGTCTCTCTCTGTGTCTCTCTGTCTGTGTCTCACTCTCTGTATTTCTCTGTCTCTGTATCTCTCTCTGTGTCTCTCTGTGTCCCTGTATCTCTCTCAGTGTGTGTCTCTCTCCGTGTCTCTCTGTCTCTCTCTCTCTCTGTGTCTGTCTTTGTCTCTGTGTCTCTCTGTCTGTGTCTCACTCTCTGTATCTCTGTGTATGTGTCTCTCTCTGTGTCGCTGTGTCTCTGTATCTCTCTGTCTGTGTCTCACTCTCTGTCTCTGTGTGTGTGTGTGTCTCTCTCTGTGTCACTGTGTCTCTGTATCTCTCTCTGTGTCTCTCTGTCTGTGTCTCACTCCCTGTATCTCTGTGTGTGTGTCTCTCTCTGTGTCACCGTGTCTCTGTATCTCTCTCTGTGTCTCTCTGTCTGTGTCTCACTCTGTCTCTGTGTGTGTGTGTGTGTCTCTCTCTGTGTCACTGTGTCTCTGTATCTCTCTCTGTGTCTCTCTGTCTGTGTCTCACTCTCTGTATCTCTGTGTGTGTGTCTCTCTCTGTGTCACCGTGTCTCTGTATCTCTCTCTGTGTCTCTCTGTCTGTGTCTCACTCTGTCTCTGTGTGTGTGTGTGTGTCTCTCTCTGTGTCACTGTGTCTCTGTATCTCTCTCTGTGTCTCTCTGTCTGTGTCTCACTCTCTGTATCTCTGTGTGTGTGTCTCTCTCTGTGTCACTGTGTCTCTGTATCTCTCTCTGTGTCTCTCTGTCTGTGTCTCACTCCCTGTATCTCTGTGTGTGTGTCTCTCTCTGTGTCACTGTGTCTCGGTATCTCTCTCTGTGTGGCCTATTCTAGTAGGTTTGATCGGTAACTCATTGAGCATTTTGAGCACTTCTCCAGCGTTTTGGCTTGTGTAGCTATTCAGAACTGGTTAGGGAAGTGCTCCTTCCCCACGGGCAGCTCTCCGAGCAGGAGCTGAAACACAGCCCCAATCGCATGTCTTGTTAACTCGCCCTATTCTAGTAGCTCCGACATTCTCATTGAGCCTGCAACTCGCAGATCTCATCTCCATAATAGTCATTTTGCCCATTACTGTACTGTATGTGTTATGGGGGGAGGCGGGGGGGGGGGGGAGGTGTTGGGGGTAGAGGGGGTGGGTAGTAGGGTTCCCATTCACTGCCATTGGGGTTATCTTTTCTCCCATTCAGGGCACAGGTAACCACACTGGCAATCAATGGGTGTATTGGCGAGTATTGTGTTTTTATGTTTATTGTGGGTAGCGGGGGAGGGTAAAGGGGGTATTTGGCCCGTGGTGGGTGTTTATGCATATCGGGTGGGTAGCGGGAGGGGTTAACCCCTTCATCGCCATAGCTGTAGTAACCACTAAGGTAATGAAGGGGTTAACTCCTCCCGCAACCCTCTCGCAAGGCCTAAACACCCACCATGGGCCAAATACCCCCTTCATCCACCCCCGCTAGCCACAATAAACCGGGCACTAATATTTAACCCCTTCGTTGCCTTGGTAGTTAGCCGATAGGGTAATGAAGCTGCATGTAAATGTATTGTTATTGCATAGGATAGAAGCCAGGGGTCTCCGGAGCTGGTATTAATGTGTAACAGCTCCGGACTCTCCCGGCTTCAATCCGATGGAATAAAAATGTTTAAAAAAATTCTAAGTCCTCCCGCAAATCCCATCTTTGGGGTGGCGGGATGAGATCTGTGATAAACCCGCTAGTTCAGAGCCCAGATGAGATTATCGGGGCTCCTAGAATAGGGTGAGCATAACCCAAAAGCGACTAGAAGCTCTAAGAGTGCAGATTGTAGAAGACACAGCAATAAAACCGGAGTCTGTGTGACGGGGTTTGAAGGACGGAGGTCTGGGATAATGCAGCTAGTGATGGAGAGGGCAGGACACAGAAACAAGGCCAATGATAGCTACCTGTACAGGTGTGAGAGGATTCTCACCGGGTGTCTGCCTCAGTTCTTAGCCCCTTAATCCAGCCTGCAACCAGGGGGGGGGGGGGGGGAGTCACGATCGTGCACCGTCATTTGTGGGTTCCAGCTGATCTATGTGGATCAATTCTGCTGCTCCAGAAGCACCTCCGCAATCCCCAATGTTGCCCGCTCGATCCAACGTAGCAAAATGAAGAGGTGAATAGATCCTTCAATGGGATGGCTGGGTTTATACGCTAGGCTTGATCTCTTGCAACATTACAGGGGTCACCAACTAGTCATATACTAAACATATTGCCATTGTTTTGTAGTCACTTTGAATTAATATGTCTTATTTGACATATTAGTGACTAATCTCCCCTTTGAATATATCATTTATTTAGATCTTGCACCTATGTATTCTATTTATTATATTTTCACCATTGGTTTACTATATTTGTTTTGTCTCAGTTCATCATAGACATATTTTCTGAGTCTGAAACACGTTGTTTTGCTTTTCCTGTGTGTTCCTGTACACATGTGACACATGTTGCATTTTTATTAGTCTTTTTGCTTTCAGTTTGTTATTTATTTGTTCATTCTCTGTTGTATCATTTTCATGTTTTTCTTGCAATTATGTATTTGCAATTATTACCAATTGACAGCAGTTGTCTTGGTTCACTGGGGGAGGTATAAATAAGTTTCCCCGGGGGGGTATAAATAGGTTTCCCCGGGGAGGGGGGGGGGTATAAATAGGTTTCCCCGGGGGAGGTATAAATAGGTTTCCCCATCCCCTAGCAGTACACTCCTTGAAAAAGCGCTGCAGGGGGCGTGAAATGCGTGGGAGGAGGAGCTCATTTTGTTTGGTTCATGTTTTTTTATGTAGATTAATAAATTGATTGTACCTGGTTTTTCTGGTGAGTTTCCCGGCTTTCCCTCGGAGCGGCTGCACCGTGATCTATTCACCTCTTCATTTTACTAGAATAGGGTGATGTTATAGAAATGGCGCGTTGGAGCTGTTTTTTCCGCTCCCGCTCGGTGTGTTTGAGCAGGAGCGCTGCCGCTCGGAGAGATGCACGTCCCGAACGTGTTTGGCAGGTTATCGGAGCTTTCTGAATAGCAAACTGGCCAAATCGTTCGGGAACTGCTCAAAAAGCTCCATTAGTTAGTTATCCGAGCTATTAGAATAGGCCCCTATGTCTGTGTCTCTGTATCTCTCTGTGTCTGTGTCTCTCTGTGTCTCTGTTTCTCTCTGTGTCTCTGTATCTCTCTGTGTCTCTGTATCTCTGTATCTCTCTGTGTCTCTGTTTCTCTCTGTGTCTCTGTATCTCTCTGTGTCTCTGTATCTCTCTGTGTCTGTGTCTCTCTGTGTCTCTGTATCTCTCTGTGTCTCTGTTTCTCTCTGTGTCTCTGTATCTCTCTGTGTCTCTGTATCTCTCTCTGTCTCTGTATCTCTCTCTGTCTCTGTATCTCTCTCTGTCTCTGTATCTCTCTCTGTCTCTGTCTCTCTGTGTCTCTGTGTCTCTGTATCTCTCTGTGTCTCTGTTTCTCTCTGTGTCTCTGTTTCTCTCTGTGTCTCTGTTTCTCTCTGTGTCTCTGTTTCTCTCTGTGTCTCTGTTTCTCTCTGTGTCTCTGTATCTCTCTGTGTCTCTGTATCTCTCTCTGTCTCTATATCTATCTCTGTCTCTCTCTGTATCTCTGTGTGTGTGTTTCTCTCTCTCTATATATATATATGTATTTGTCCCTCTCTATATCTCTGTCTCTCTCTGTGCCCCTCTCTGTATTTCTCTGTCTGTATGTGTCCCTCTCAATATCTCTGTGTCCCTCTCTGTGTATCTGTATCTCTGTGTCCCTCTCTGTCTCTCTGTAACTCTGTATTCTGTATATCTGTATCTCTCTGTCCCTCTCTGTATTTCTCTGTCTGTATGTGTCCCTCTCAATATCTCTGTGTCCCTCTCTGTATCTCTGTAACTCTGTATATCTGTATCTCTGTGTATCTGTATCTCTGTGTATCTGTATCTCTGTGTCCCTCTCTGTCTCTCTGTAACTCTGTGTCTCTCTCTGTATCGCTGTGTCCCTCTCTGCATCTCTGTGTCCCTCTCTGTATCTCTGTAACTCTGTATCTCTGTAACTCTGTGTATCTGTATCGCTGTGTCCCTCTCTGTATCTCTGTATCTCTGTGTCCCTCTCTGTATCTCTGTATCACTGTGTCTCTGTATCTCTGTATCTCTCTCTGTATCTCTGTGTCCCTCTCTGTATCTCTGTAACTCTGTGTCTCTGTATCTCTGTGTCCCTCTCTGTATCTGTATCTCTGCGTATCTGTATCTCTGTGTATCTGTATCTCTGCGTATCTGTATCTCTGTGTATCTGTATCTCTGTGTATCTGTATCTCTCCCTGTATCTCTGTGTATCTGAATCTCACTCTGTGTCTCTGTATCCCTCTCTGTGTCTCTGTATCTCTCTCTGTATCTCTGTGTCCCTCTCTGTATCTCTGTAACTCTGTGTCTCTGTATCTCTGTGTCCCTCTCTGTATCTCTGCGTATCTGTATCTCTGCGTATCTGTATCTCTGCGTATCTGTATCTCTGTGTATCTGTATCTCTGTGTATCTGTTTCTCTGTGTATCTGTATCTCTCTCTGTATCTCTGTGTATCTGTATCTCTCTCTGTGTCTCTGTATCCCTCTCTGTGTCTCTGTATCTCTCTCTGTATCGCTGTGTATCTGTATCCCTCTCTATATCTCTGTGTATCTGTATCTCTGTCTCTGTATCCCTCTCTGTGTCTCTGTATCTCTGTGTCCCTCTCTGTGTCTCTGTATCCCTCTCTGTATCTCTGTGTCCCTCTCTGTATCTCTGTGTCCCTCTCTGTATCTCTGTATCCCTCTCTGTATCTCTGAGTCCCTCTCTGTCTCTCTGTCTCTCTGTATCTCTCTCTGTGTCTCTGTATCTCTGTGTCCCTCTCTGTATCTCTGTATCCCTCTCTGTATCCCTCACTGTATCCCTCTCTGTATCTCTGTGTCCCTCTCTGTATCTCTGTAACTCTGTGTCTCTGTATCTCTCTCTGTATCTCTGTAACTCTGTGTCTCTGTATCTCTGTGTCCCTCTCTGTCTCTCTGTATCTCTGTGTCCCTCTCTGTATCTCTGTAACTCTGTGTCTCTGTGTCCCTCTCTGTATCTCTGTGTCCCTCTCTGTATCTCTGTGTCCCTCTCTGTATCTCTGTGTCCCTCTCTGTATCTCTGTGTCCCTCTCTGTATCTCTGTGTCCCTCTCTGTGTCTCTGTATCTCTGTGTCCCTCTCTGTATCTCTGTGTCCCTCTCTGTATCTCTGTAACTATGTGTCTCTGTATCTCTGTGTCCCTCTCTGTATCTCTGTGTCCCTCTCTGTATCTCTGTGTCCCTCTCTGTATCTCTGTGTCCCTCTCTGTGTCTCTGTATCTCTGTGTCCCTCTCTGTATCTCTGTGTCCCTCTCTGTATCTCTGTAACTCTGTATCTCTGTGACCCTCTCTGTAACTCTGTGTATCTGTATCTCTGTGTCTCTGTATCCCTCTCTGTATCTCTGTGTCCCTCTCTGTATCTCTGTATCTCTGTGTATCTGTATCTCTGTGTCCCTGTATCCCTCTCTGTATCTCTGTGTCCCTCTCTGTATCTCTGTGTCCCTCTCTGTATCTCTCTCTGTATCCCTCTCTGTATCTCTGTGTCCCTCTCTGTATCTCTGTGTATCTGTATCTCTGTGTCTCTGTATCCCTCTCTGTATCTCTGTGTCCCTCTCTGTGTCTCTGTATCCCTCTCTGTATCTCTGTATCCCTCTCTGTATCTCTGTGTCCCTCTCTGTATCTCTGTGTCCCTCTCTGTGTCTCTGTGTCCCTCTCTGTATCTCTGTATCTCTGTGTCCCTCTCTGTATCTCTGTATCCCTCTCTGTATCTCTGTATCCCTCTCTGTGTCTCTGTGTCCCTCTATGTATCTCTGTGTCTCTGTATCCCTCTCTGTATCTCTGTGTCCCTCTCTGTATCTCTGTATCCCTCTCTGTTTCTCTGTATCCCTCTCTGTGTCTCTGTGTCCCTCTCTGTATCTCTGTGTCTCTGTATCCCTCTCTGTATCTCTGTGTCCCTCTCTGTATCTCTGTATCCCTCTCTGTTTCTCTGTATCCCTCTCTGTTTCTCTGTATCCCTCTCTGTGTCTCTGTATCCCTCTCTGTGTCTCTGTATCTCTCTGTGTGTCTCTGTATCCCTCTGTGTGTCTCTGTATCCCTCTCTGTGTCTCTGTGTCCCTCTCTATATCTCTGTGTCCCTCTCTGTATCTCTGTGTATCTGTATCTCTGTGTCTCTGTATCCCTCTCTGTATCTCTGTGTCCCTCTCTGTGTCTCTGTATCCCTCTCTGTGTCTCTGTATCCCTCTCTGTGTCTCTGTATCCCTCTCTGTGTCTCTGTATCCCTCTCTGTGTCTCTGTATCCCTCTGTGTGTCTCTGTATCCCCCTGTGTGTGTCTGTGTCCCTCTCTGTATATCTGTATCCCTCTCTGTGTCTCTGTGTCCCTCTCTGTATCTCTGTATCTCTGTGTCCCTCTCTGTATCTCTGTGTCTCTGTGTCCCTCTCTGTGTCTCTGTATCCCTCTCTGTATCTCTGTGTCCCTCTCTGTGTCTCTGTTTCCCTCTCTGTGTCTCTGTATCCCTCCCTGTGGCTCTGTATCCCTCTCTGTGTCTCTGTATCCCTCTGTGTGTCTCTGTGTCCCTCTCTATATCTCTGTGTCCCTCTCTGTGTCTCTGTATCCCTCTCTGTGTCTCTGTATCCCTCTCTGTGTCTCTGTATCCCTCTGTGTGTCTCTGTATCCCTCTGTGTGTCTCTGTGTCCCTCTCTGTATCTCTGTATCCCTCTCTGTATCTCTGAGTCCCTCTCTGTCTCTCTGTCTCTCTGTATCTCTCTCTGTGTCTCTGTATCTCTGTGTCCCTCTCTGTATCTCTGTATCCCTCTCTGTATCCCTCACTGTATCCCTCTCTGTATCTCTGTGTCCCTCTCTGTATCTCTGTAACTCTGTGTCTCTGTATCTCTGTATCCCTCTCTGTATCTCTGTAACTCTGTGTCTCTGTATCTCTGTGTCCCTCTCTGTCTCTCTGTATCTCTGTGTCCCTCTCTGTATCTCTGTAACTCTGTGTCTCTGTGTCCCTCTCTGTATCTCTGTGTCCCTCTCTGTATCTCTGTGTCCCTCTCTGTATCTCTGTGTCCCTCTCTGTATCTCTGTGTCCCTCTCTGTATCTCTGTGTCCCTCTCTGTGTCTCTGTATCTCTGTGTCCCTCTCTGTATCTCTGTGTCCCTCTCTGTATCTCTGTAACTATGTGTCTCTGTATCTCTGTGTCCCTCTCTGTATCTCTGTGTCCCTCTCTGTATCTCTGTGTCCCTCTCTGTATCTCTGTGTCCCTCTCTGTGTCTCTGTATCTCTGTGTCCCTCTCTGTATCTCTGTGTCCCTCTCTGTATCTCTGTAACTCTGTATCTCTGTGACCCTCTCTGTAACTCTGTGTATCTGTATCTCTGTGTCTCTGTATCCCTCTCTGTATCTCTGTGTCCCTCTCTGTCTCTCTGTATCTCTGTGTATCTGTATCTCTGTGTCCCTGTATCCCTCTCTGTATCTCTGTGTCCCTCTCTGTATCTCTGTGTATCTGTATCTCTCTCTGTATCCCTCTCTGTATCTCTGTGTCCCTCTCTGTATCTCTGTGTATCTGTATCTCTGTGTCTCTGTATCCCTCTCTGTATCTCTGTGTCCCTCTCTGTGTCTCTGTATCCCTCTCTGTATCTCTGTATCCCTCTCTGTATCTCTGTGTCCCTCTCTGTATCTCTGTGTCCCTCTCTGTGTCTCTGTGTCCCTCTCTGTATCTCTGTATCTCTGTGTCCCTCTCTGTATCTCTGTATCCCTCTCTGTATCTCTGTATCCCTCTCTGTGTCTCTGTGTCCCTCTATGTATCTCTGTGTCTCTGTATCCCTCTCTGTATCTCTGTGTCCCTCTCTGTATCTCTGTATCCCTCTCTGTTTCTCTGTATCCCTCTCTGTGTCTCTGTGTCCCTCTCTGTATCTCTGTGTCTCTGTATCCCTCTCTGTATCTCTGTGTCCCTCTCTGTATCTCTGTATCCCTCTCTGTTTCTCTGTATCCCTCTCTGTGTCTCTGTATCCCTCTCTGTGTCTCTGTATCTCTCTGTGTGTCTCTGTATCCCTCTGTGTGTCTCTGTATCCCTCTCTGTGTCTCTGTGTCCCTCTCTATATCTCTGTGTCCCTCTCTGTGTCTCTGTATCCCTCTCTGTGTCTCTGTATCCCTCTCTGTGTCTCTGTATCCCTCTCTGTGTCTCTGTATCCCTCTCTGTGTCTCTGTATCCCTCTCTGTGTCTCTGTATCCCTCTGTGTGTCTCTGTATCCCTCTGTGTGTGTCTGTGTCCCTCTCTGTATATCTGTATCCCTCTCTGTGTCTCTGTGTCCCTCTCTGTATCTCTGTATCTCTGTGTCCCTCTCTGTATCTCTGTGTCTCTGTGTCCCTCTCTGTGTCTCTGTATCCCTCTCTGTATCTCTGTGTCCCTCTCTGTGTCTCTGTTTCCCTCTCTGTGTCTCTGTATCCCTCCCTGTGTCTCTGTATCCCTCTCTGTGTCTCTGTATCCCTCTGTGTGTCTCTGTGTCCCTCTCTATATCTCTGTGTCCCTCTCTGTGTCTCTGTATCCCTCTCTGTGTCTCTGTATCCCTCTGTGTGTCTCTGTATCCCTCTGTGTGTCTCTGTATCCCTCTGTGTGTCTCTGTATCCCTCTGTGTGTCTCTGTATCCCTCTCTGTGTCTCTGTATCCCTCTCTGTGTTTCTGTATCCCTCTCTGTGTCTCTGTGTCCCTCTCTGTGTCTCTGTGTCCCTCTCTGTGTCTCTGTATCCCTCTCTGTGTCTCGGTGTCCCTCTCTGTGTCTCTGTGTCCCTCTCTGTGTCTCTGTGTCCCTCTCTGTGTCTCTGTATCCCTCTCTGTGTCTCTGTGTCCCTCTCTGTATCTCTGTATCTCTTTATCTCTCTCTGTATCTCTGTGTCCCTCTCTGTATCTCTGTAACTCTGTGTCTCTGTATCTCTGTGTCCCTCTCTGTATCTGTATCTCTGCGTATCTGTATCTCTGTGTATCTGTATCTCTGCGTATCTGTATCTCTGTGTATCTGTATCTCTGTGTATCTGTATCTCTCCCTGTATCTCTGTGTATCTGAATCTCTCTCTGTGTCTCTGTATCCCTCTCTGTGTCTCTGTATCTCTCTCTGTATCTCTGTGTCCCTCTCTGTATCTCTGTAACTCTGTGTCTCTGTATCTCTGTGTCCCTCTCTGTATCTCAGCGTATCTGTATCTCTCCGTATCTGTATCTCTGCGTATCTGTATCTCTGTGTATCTGTATCTCTGTGTATCTGTTTCTCTGTGTATCTGTATCTCTCTCTGTATCTCTGTGTATCTGTATCTCTCTCTGTGTCTCTGTATCCCTCTCTGTGTCTCTGTATCTCTCTCTGTATCGCTGTGTATCTGTATCCCTCTCTATATCTCTGTGTATCTGTATCTCTGTCTCTGTATCCCTCTCTGTGTCTCTGTGTCCCTCTCTGTGTCTCTGTATCCCTCTCTGTATCTCTGTGTCCCTCTCTGTATCTCTGTGTCCCTCTCTGTATCTCTGTGTCCCTCTCTGTATCTCTGTATCCCTCTCTGTATCTCTGAGTCCCTCTCTGTCTCTCTGTCTCTCTGTATCTCTCTCTGTGTCTCTGTATCTCTGTGTCCCTCTCTGTATCTCTGTATCCCTCTCTGTATCCCTCTCTGTATCTCTGTGTCCCTCTCTGTATCTCTGTAACTCTGTGTCTCTGTATCTCTGTATCCCTCTCTGTATCTCTGTAACTCTGTGTCTCTGTATCTCTGTGTCCCTCTCTGTCTCTCTGTATCTCTGTGTCCCTGTATCCCTCTCTGTATCTCTGTGTCCCTCTCTGTATCTCTGTGTATCTGTATCTCTCTCTGTATCCCTCTCTGTATCTCTGTGTATCTGTATCTCTGTGTCTCTGTATCCCTCTCTGTATCTCTGTGTCCCTCTCTGTGTCTCTGTATCCCTCTCTGTATCTCTGTATCCCTCTCTGTATCTCTGTGTCCCTCTCTGTATCTCTGTGTCCCTCTCTGTGTCTCTGTGTCCCTCTCTGTATCTCTGTATCTCTGTGTCCCTCTCTGTATCCCTCTCTGTATCTCTGTATCCCTCTCTGTATCTCTGTATCCCTCTCTGTGTCTCTGTGTCCCTCTCTGTGTCTCTGTGTCTCTGTATCCCTCTCTGTATCTCTGTGTCCCTCTCTGTATCTCTGTATCCCTCTCTGTTTCTCTGTATCCCTCTCTGTGTCTCTGTGTCCCTCTCTGTATCTCTGTGTCTCTGTATCCCTCTCTGTATCTCTGTGTCCCTCTCTGTATCTCTGTATCCCTCTCTGTTTCTCTGTATCCCTCTCTGTGTCTCTGTATCCCTCTCTGTGTCTCTGTATCCCTCTGTGTGTCTCTGTATCCCTCTGTGTGTCTCTGTATCCCTCTCTGTGTCTCTGTGTCCCTCTCTATATCTCTGTGTCCCTCTCTGTGTCTCTGTATCCCTCTCTGTGTCTCTGTATCCCTCTCTGTGTCTCTGTATCCCTCTCTGTGTCTCTGTATCCCCCTGTGTGTCTCTGTATCCCTCTGTGTGTGTCTGTGTCCCTCTCTGTATATCTGTATCCCTCTCTGTGTCTCTGTGTCCCTCTCTGTATCTCTGTATCTCTGTGTCCCTCTCTGTATCTCTGTGTCTCTGTATCCCTCTCTGTATCTCTGTGTCCCTCTCTGTATCTCTGTATCCCTCTCTGTTTCTCTGTGTCCCTCTCTGTGTCTCTGTATCCCTCTGTGTGTCTCTGTATCCCTCTGTGTGTCTCTGTGTCCCTCTCTGTGTCTCTGTATCCCTCTCTGTATCTCTGTGTCCCTCTCTGTGTCTCTGTTTCCCTCCCTGTGTCTCTGTATCCCTCTCTGTGTCTCTGTATCCCTCTGTGTGTCTCTGTGTCCCTCTCTATATCTCTGTGTCCCTCTCTGTGTCTCTGTATCCCTCTCTGTGTCTCTGTATCCCTCTCTGTGTCTCTGTATCCCTCTGTGTGTCTCTGTATCCCTCTGTGTGTCTCTGTATCCCTCTGTGTGTCTCTGTATCCCTCTCTGTGTCTCTGTATCCCTCTCTGTGTTTCTGTATCCCTCTCTGTGTCTCTGTGTCCCTCTCTGTGTCTCTGTATCCCTCTCTGTGTCTCTGTGTCCCTCTCTGTGTCTCTGTGTCCCTCTCTGTGTCTCTGTATCCCTCTCTGTGTCTCTGTGTCCCTCTCTGTGTCTCTGTGTCGATCTCTGTGTCTCTGTGTCCCTCTCTGTGTCTCTGTATCCCTCTCTGTGTCTCGGTGTCCCTCTCTGTGTCTCTGTGTCCCTCTCTGTGTCTCTGTGTCCCTCTCTGTGTCTCTGTGTCCCTCTCTGTGTCTCTGTATCCCTCTCTGTGTCTCTGTATCCCTCTCTGTGTCTCTGTATCCCTCTCTGTGTCTCTGTATCCCTCTCTGTGTCTCTGTGTCCCTCTCTCTGTCTCTGTATCCCTCTCTGTGTCTCTGTATCCCTCTCTGTGTCTCTGTATCCCTCTCTGTGTCTCTGTATCCCTCTCTGTGTCTCTGTATCCCTCTCTGTGTCTCTGTATCCCTCTCTGTGTCTCTGTATCCCTCTCTGTGTCTCTGTATCCCTCTCTGTGTTTCTGTGTCCCTCTCTGTGTCTCTGTATCCCCCTCTGTGTCTCTGTATCCCTCTCTGTGTTTCTGTATCCCTCTCTGTGTTTCTGTGTCCCTCTCTGTGTCTCTGTGTCCCTCTCTGTGTCTCTGTATCCCTCTCTGTGTCTCTGTGTCCCTCTCTGTGTCTCTGTATCCCTCTCTCTGTCTCTGTATCCCTCTCTGTGTCTCTGTATCCCTCTCTGTGTCTCTGTGTCCCTCTCTCTGTCTCTGTCTCCCTCTCTGTGTCTCTGTATCCCTCTCTGTGTCTCTGTATCCCTCTCTGTGTCTCTGTATCCCTCTCTGTGTCTCTGTATCCCTCTGTGTCTCTGTATCCCTCTCTGTGTCTCTGTATCCCTCTCTGTGTCTCTGTATCCCTCTCTGTGTTTCTGTGTCCCTCTCTGTGTCTCTGTATCCCCCTCTGTGTCTCTGTATCCCTCTCTGTGTCCCTGTATCCCTCTCTGTGTCTCTGTATCCCTCTCTGTGTCTCTGTGTCCCTCTCTGTGTCTCTGTGTCCCTCTCTCTGTCTCTGTATCCCTCTCTCTGTCTCTGTATCCCTCTCTGTGTCTCTGTATCCCTCTCTGTGTCTCTGTATCCCCCTCTGTGTCTCTGTAGCCCCCTCTGTATTGCTGTGTCTCTGCATCTCCCTCTCTCCAAATGAGTTTTATTGGCAGAAAGAGAATTCACAGAATTGCTTGTACGTGTGTAACGGTTAAACACGCGCGTGTGCGGTCTGTGACAGGAGCTCACGTGCAGCCACTTCTGCGGGGGGTTTCTCTCCCTCTCTCCCTCATGTCCGCCGACTTTCTCTGTTTCTCTTCCCTACCCTAGCTCTCTCTCTCCGCCACTTTCTCACCTTCTTTCTCTCTCCCCTTCCTCTTCCTTCTCTCCCCCCTCTCTCTGTCATTTTCTCCGGCTTTCCCACTCTCTCTCCACTTCGCCTCCCCTATCTCTCTCTCTCTCTCCCCTCCCTTTCTCTTTCCCTGTCTCTTTCCTCTATTCTCCTTTACCTCTTTCCATACGCCTATGTCTCTATCTCCCCCTCTCCTCACCCTCCCCTTCTTTCTCTCTGCCCCCTCCACCTTCTTTCCCAGCCCCTCTACTCCCCCCTCTCCCCTCTTTCGACCCCTCCCCGTTTCTCTCTCTCTATCCCCCTCTCCCTCTTTTCCCCAATCCCCCCTTGCCTCCCTCTCTCCTCCCCCACCTTTCACAGGCTCTATCTCTCTACCCCTCCATCCCCCTCTCTATCTCTCCCCTCTACCTCTTCCCCCACTCTCCCTACTCGCTCCCCCCTCTCCCTACTTCCTCCCCCTCTCCCTACTTAATCCCCACTCTCTCTACTCCCTCTTTCTTTGTGCCCCTTTCTCTTTATCTCTACTCCTCTCTCTTTCCCCCTTTCTCCCTCCCCTTTACCTCTGTATTCCCCTCCCATTTTTCGCTTTCCCTCTGTACCCCCTCTCTCCGCCCTTCCCTCTCTCTTCCCGTCTTTTCTCCTCTCTCTTCCCCCTCTTTCTTCCTCTCTTCCCCTTTCCCCCTCTTTCCTTTTCTCTCTTCCTCTTTCTCTCATTCTATCCCCTTTCCCCCTCTCTCCCCCCTTCCCCACTTTCCTTTCTCTCTTCCCCCTTCTCTCTCTCTCACCTCCCCCTTCCCCTCTCTCACCCTTCCCCTCTTTCCTTCTCTCCCCCCCTTCCCTCCTCTTTCCCCCTTCCCTTCTCTCTCTTCCCATTTCACTCAATTCCCTCCCTTCCACCTCTATCTTTCTCCCCCCTTCCCCCTCTTTCTTTCTGCCTATTCCCCTTTCCCTCACTCTCCCCCCTTCCTCTCGCTTCCACCTCTCTCTTTCTCCCCTTCCCCCTCTTTCTTTCTGCCTATTCCCCTTTCTCTCACTCTCCCCCCTTCCTCTCGCTTCCACCTCTCTCTTTCTCCCCCTTCCCCCTCTTTCTTTCTGCCTATTCCCCTTTCTCTCACTCTCTCCCCCTTCCCTCTCTCTCTCCCCCCTTCCGTCTCTTTCTTTCTCTCTATTCCCCTTTCTCTCACTCTCTCCCCCCTTCCCTCTCTCTCTCCCCCTTCCCTCTTTCTTTCTCTCTATTCCCCTTTCTCTCACTCTATCCCCCTTCCCTCTCTCTCTCCCCCTTCCCTTTTTCTTTCTCTCTATTCCCCTT